>NW_025745859.1:0-286643 GCF_021184085.1 Oncorhynchus gorbuscha | reverse complement strand
AAAACATATACAGGGGTATACCGGTACACAGTCAATGTGGAGAATATATACAGGGATACCGGTACACAGTCAATGTGGAGACTATATATTAGGGGGTATACCGGTACACAGTCAATGTGGAGACTATATACAGGGGGATACCCACACAGTCAATGTGGGAGAATATATACAGGGGGATACCGGTACACAGTCAATGTGGAGACTATATACAGGGGGATACCGGTACACAGTCAATGTGGAGAGGGGATATATCAATGTGCAGGGGGATACCTGCACAGTCAATGTGCAGGGACACCGGTTAGTTGAGGGTAATATGTACATGTAGGTAGAGTTATTAAAAGTGACTATATAGATGATAACAACAGAGAGTAGCAGCGGTGGGAAAGGGGGCAATGTAAATAGTCTGGGTAGACATTTGATTAGATGTTCAGGATATTATGGCTTGGGGTAGAAGCCCCTTTGATCTAGACTTGATGCTCGGTACTGCTTACGTGCGGTAGCAGAGAGAACAGTCTATGACTAAGGCGGCTGTGTCGTTACCTCGTATCCTTCCCATCTGGGGCCAGCCCGTCAGGAAGTCCAGGATCCAGTTGCAGAGGGAGGTGTTTTAGTCCTAGAGTCCTTAGCTTAGTGATGAGCTTTGTGGGCAGCATGGTGAACGCGTGAGCTGTAGTCAATGAACAGCATTCTCACGTAGGTGTTCCGCTTTGTCCAGGTGGGAAATGACAGTGTGGAGTGCAATAGAGATTGCATCATCTGTGGATCTGTTTGGGCGGTATGCAAATTGAGTGGGTTTGGGATTTGTTGATGTGAGCCATGACCAGCTTTTCAAAGCACTTCATGGCTACAGATGTGAGTGCTACGGGTCGGTAGTCATTTAGGCAGGTTACCTTAGTGTTCTTGGGCACGGGGGACTATGGTGGTCTGCTTAAAACATGTTGGTATTACAGACTCGGACAGGGAGAGGTTGAAAATGTCAGTGAAGACATTTGCCAGTTGGTCAGTGCATACTCACAGTACACATCCTGGTAATCTGTCTGGCCCCACGGCCTTGTGAATGTTGACCTGTTTAAAGGTCTTACACATCGGCTGCAGAGAGCGTGATCACACAGTCTTCCAGAACAGCTGGTGCTCTCATGCATGTTTCCGTGTTATTTGCCTCGAAGCCCGAGCATAGAAGTGGTTTAGCTTGTCTGGTAGGCTCGTGTCACTGGGCAACTCTCGGCTGTGCTTCACTTTGTAATCTGTAATGGTTTGCAAGCCCTGCCACATCCAACAAGCATCAGAGCCGGTGTAGTACGATTCGATCTTTGTCCTGTCTTGACGCTTTGCTTGTTTGATGGTTCGTCGGAGGGCATAGTGGGATTTCTTATGAGCTTCCAGGTTAGAGTCCCGCTCCTTGAAAGTGGCAGCTCTAGCCTTTAGCTCAGTGCGGATGTTGCCTGTAATCCATGGCTTCTGGTTGGGGTATGTACGTACGGTCACTGTGGGGGACGCGTCGTCGATGCACTTATTGATGAAGCCAATGACTGATGTGGTGTTCTCCTCAATTTCCTCTGAGGAATCCCAGAACATATTCCAGTCTGTGATGCAAAACAGTCCTGTAGTTCAGTATCTGCTTCATCTGACCACTTTTATTGATCTAGTCACGGGTGCTCCCTGCTTTAATTTTTGCCTGTAGGCAGGAATCAGAGGATATAATTATGGTCAGATTTACCAAATGGAGGGGCGAGGGAGAGACTTGTATGCGTCTCTGTGTGTGGAGTAAAGGTGGTCCAGAGTTGTTTTCCTTCTGGTTGTACATTTAACATGCTGATCTAAATTTTTGAAACGGATTCATGTTTCCCTGCGTTAAAGTCATCGGCTATTAGGAGCTCTGGGTGAGCGTTTTCTTGTTTGCTTATGGCGGAATACAGCTCATTCAATGCTGTCTTAGTGCCTCAGTCTGTGGTGATATGTAAACAGCTACAACAAATACACATGAAAACTCTCTAAGTAGATTGTGTGGTCTACAGCTTATCATGAGATACACTACCTCAGGCGAGCAATAGCTTCGAGACTTCCTTAGATATCGTGCCTCAGCTGTTATTCATAACCAGCCAGCTGTATGTTGATAGTGTCGTCTTTCAGCCACGGCTCCGTGAAACATAAGATATTACAGTTTTGAATGTCCTTTGGTAGTTTAATCTTGCGCGTAGGTCATCTATTTTATTCTCCAAAGATTTCACGTTTGCTAGCAGAATGGAAGGAAGTGGAGGTTTATTTCGATTGCCTACGTATTATTCTCAGAAGACAGCCCGCCCTCTGGCCCTTTATATCTGCCTTTTCTTCACGCAAATCACAGGGATCTGGGCCTGTTCCCGAGAAGCAGTATATCGTTCACGTCGTTAAAGGAAAAATAGATTCTGCCAGTCCGTGGTGAGTAATCACGGTCCTGATGTCCAGAAGTTATTTTTCGGTCGTAAGAGACTGTAGCAGCAATGTACAAAATAAGTAAAAAAATAAGTTACAAACAACGCAAATAAACTAACAAAAAAACACAATCGGTTGGGGACACATAAACGCCAGCCTTCTTCCCCGGCCATTGTTACAATGATACAGAATGTGAATCTATCACTTGCAGAGTGTTGGTATTATTATGATACAGAATGTGAATTGTCTATCACTTGCAGACATTGTTGGTATTATTGTAATACAGAATTTTTATGTCACTCGCCAGAGAGACTATCAAGCCATGCCATGCAGAAGACGTGACCCATTTTAGCAGCGCAGGTTCGACAGGAGTTCTCCCGGTCCCCTGGCAACGACGGATCCCCAGGGTCTCCAGGGGAAGAAGGCCCCCGGCCCTCAAGGTAAGAACCACAGGCTGCTAAAACCACTGGAGACATAAAGTAATGCTCCTCCATACTCTGTCTCACACCAGCATAATAGATCTACATCTGAATAGAATATAAGAAAATAAGTTGTGTTCTTCTCTACTCTTATTTTCTCTTCTTTTATACCCTCTCTTCAATTGTCATCTCTTCTGCTCCACCCTAATCTGCTCTGCCTACTCTGCTCTGCTCTACTCTACTGTGCTCTACTCTACTCTATTCTACTCTATTCTATTCTACTTCCACTCTACTCCTCTTCCACTCCTATTCTCTCCTCACTCTCTTCTCCACTCTACTCCTCTCCACTCCTATTCTCTCCTCTCCTCTCTTCTCCTCTCCACTCCCCTCTCTTACCACCTCTCTCCACTCTCTCCACTTCTCTCCACCCCCTCTCCTCTCCTCTCTTCTCCACTCCACTCCTATCTTCTCCCTCTCCACTCCCTTCTACCACCCTCTCCTCTCCACTCCTCTCCTATCCACTTCCCTCCACTCCACTTCACTCCTCTCTACCACCTCCACCTCCTCCTATCCACTTCCCCCCACTCCTCTCCTCTCCACCCACTCCACTTCCCTCCACTCCCACTCCTCTCCATCCACTCCCTCTCCTATCCACTTCCCCCCACTCCACTTCACTCCTCTCCTCCACCTCTCCACTCCTCTCCACTCTGACCACATCTGCTACACTATAACCTGACCTGAGGTAATACATAACAGCCTTTAATACAGCCCAAAGCTACTTTTTGAATGAAGGGAAGTTGTGTGCAGGTGTATTCATGGGTTATTACTGAGTTGGTGGTGTACTTTAGCTCACCTGAGTACCTGCCTTCAAGCCAGTAGCAGGAGAGCTCAGGTCACTGAGTTGAAACAAAAAGGATCTTACAATCTAAATAGAATAAACAATGTAGCTTCCAAAACCCAAAGGCCCTGTAGTTCTGTGTTGTGATGGAGACAGAAGGAAGAGAAAGTACTACTCTTTTAGGGAAGATGTGTTGCTGAAACAAGAGAGTGAGATAAAAAGTACTACTCTTTTAGGGAAGATTTGTTGCTGAAACAAGAGAGTGAAATAAAAGTACTACTCTTTTAGAAAAGATGTGTTGCTGAAACAAGAGAGTGAAATAAAAGTACTACTCTTTTAGGGAAGATGTGTTGCTGAAACAAGAGAGTGAAATAAAGTACTACTCTTTTAGAAAAGATGTGTTGCTGAAACAGAGAGTGAAATAAAAGTACTACTCTTTTAGAAAAGATGTGTTGCTGAAACAAGAGAGTGAAATAAAAAGTACTACTCTTTTAGAAAAGATGGGTTGCTGAAACAAGAGAGTGAGGAGAATTGGAAAATATATTTGCTTTCTTTCAGAGGTTGTTTGTGTGAACGTCTAGGGGATTCAATGAAAGTGAATGGACACTACTGTGTTGTAAGGATTCGTAGGTATTTCTCTCCTGCTAGCCAGATATATCAATACAAACTGAAGGGATGAGAGGGGAGGAGGGGTAAGGAAAGGAGGAGTGTGGTGCTGTTGGTGATCAACATAGCTGAGCCGTCTCTCTCTCTCTCTCTTTTTGTCTTTCTTTCTTTTTTTCTCTCTCGCTCTTTCTCTCTGTGATAATATGAAGACAAATGAAGAATTGGGAGGAGAATAAGAGAAAGTAATATCAGTTTGGACAGAAAAGAGCACCACGATTGATACCTCACTCCCCTCAACTCCAGGAAAAACAAAGCTCTGGTAAAATGTAAAAGGAAAGGAGCGAGGGAGAGAGAGGGTGGAGAGTGGACATCCTTTGTCAAACCCTGGGCAACTCTCTGACTGCTCAGCTCACACAAACAACCTCCTTCATCAATAACGACTCTCTGACTGCTCAGCTCACACAAACACACTCCTACATCAATAACAATTTGATTTGCTACCTCTATAAGACATTGAATAGAATTACCTAGCATGCTGCGCCCACTGTGCAATCTCTTCTAGTTCCTGTTGTAAGAGCCATGCAAGTTCAGTGATGAATTATACTGCTAAACATATAGGTGCTTGCGGTTCCATGTAGATCCCGTTTGAGAGCCATGTTTATGAAGAGAGTCATCGATTGAACCCTTTTTGGTTCAAAATAGTACCATCTCTTCTAGCAGTGTCATGTGTCCTAATGTGTTGGTCCTTATGTCTTAGAGCAGGGGTGGGCAGCTCCAGTCCTCCAGGCCCTGGTTGGTCTCACACTTTTTCTCCATCCCTAGCAAACACAGCTGATTAATCACCTGGCATTCTAAACTGAAGATCGTGACCAGGTGATTATTAGAGTCAGGTGTGTTAGCTGGGGCTGGAGTGAAACTGTGACACCAATCAGGCCCTGGAGGACTGGAGCTGCCCAACCCTGTCTTAGAGCAGGGGCATCTAGCTACCTCACAGTGTTCCGTTTATCTAACTACCAGTGTTAACGATACAGTATAACTGACTACGAGTAAGATAATATGCGACTGTCAACAATTACAATGTAACTACCAAGTGAATGTACTTAATCTACTGTGTCTAGACCACATTTCCCAAACTGGGGCCTGGGGACCCCAATGGGTGCATGTTTTGGTTTATGCCCTAGTACTACACAGCTGATTCAAATAGGGCAAACACCAAAACGTGCACCCGTTAGGGTCCCAGGACACAGTTTGGGAAACGCTGGTCTAGGCTAATCGTATTCATCATATTAAGTAACACTCAGAATTCAACTGACCTGTTTCTATTGCTTTAATGGTTTTCCCTGTTTGATTTGATATGCTTCAATGTCCTGTCTGTTTTTTTTTTGATATGCTTCAATGTCCTGTCTGGTTTATTTGATATGCTTCAATGTCCTGTCTGGTTTATTTGATATGCTTTAATGGTTTCCCTGTTTGATTTGATATGCTTCAATGTCCTGTCTGTTTATTTGATATGCTTCAATGTCCTGTCTGTTTATTTGATATGCTTCAATGTCCTGTCTGGTTGATTTGATATGCTTCAATGTCCTGTCTGTTTATTTGATATGCTTCAATGTCCTGTCTGTTTTATTTGATATGCTTCAATGTCCTGTCTGTTTATTTGATATGATTCAATGTCCTGTCTGGTTTATTTGATATGATTCAATGTCCTGTCTGGTTGATTTGATATGATTCAATGTCCTGTCTGGTTGATTTGATATGCTTCAATGTCCTGTCTGGTTGATTTGATATGATTCAATGTCCTGTCTGGTTGGTTTGATGATTCAATGTCCTGTCTGGTTGGTTTGATATGATTCAATGTCCTGTCTGTTTATTTGATATGCTTCAATGTCCTGTCTGGTTGGTTTTGATATGCTTCAATGTCCTGTCTGGTTGTTTGATATGATTCAATGTCCTGTCTGGTTGGTTTTGATATGATTCAATGTCCTGTCTGTTTATTTGATATGATTCAATGTCCTGTCTGTTTATTTGATATGATTCAATGTCCTGTCTGTTTTATTTGATATGCTTCAATGTCCTGTCTGTTTATTTGATATGATACAAATAACTATTTGTTGGGAAAATCAAGAGGAAAATGTTTGTCTTAGGGTAAATCGTTAAGAAATTCAACAACTTTTAAATTCTGCCGTTGTTGACTTGTGCCTCCCTCTACTCCCACGCGGCTAGAGAGAGAGAGAGAGAGAGAGAGAGAGAGAGAGAGAGAGAGAGAGAGAGAGAGAGAGAGAGAGAGAGAGAGAGAGAGAGAGAGAGAGAGAGAGAGAGAGAGAGAGAGAGAGAGAGAGAGAGTTTGGGCTAATATTTTCTCATTATGTCTGTCATCCTCCACTGGAGAACATCTCCTCTGAATATCCAATTTGACTTCCTCTCCAATGTGCCAAAATGAAGAGTTTATGAGAAAAATAACCTCTCTGCTGGATCCACCCTCTCTTCTTGACTCATGGTTGTGATATGACTTGGGGCCGTGATCTGTCAAACTATTGAAGTACATCCATAGACATAGATCCATGGATACAGTCTCCAAATGAGGTTAATTGTAGCGATGGGGGATTAGGGGGTTTGTAGATGTTCTTACATAACTTTGTCACTGTTTGATGTTATTGGGTCATCTTTGCCATTTATTTCACATTTTTTGACTTATGTCACTAGTTTTTTTTACCTCTGTCACTGCGTTTTTAACTTTGATTGTATTTTCTAAGACCATTATTGTCTTTCTTCCCGTACACATGTACCATGTTGAAGATGTATAAACCCATCATGCTTGTTTTACGTTGACATGTATTTGGCCGGTTTGCCATATTCCCATTGTGTATTACACCCTGCCATACATCTTGGGTTTGGTCATTGTTTGGTTTGGTTTTATCTAATATATTCGATGCACTAAGCATTTGCACCTGCTATTTCAGAGAGAGTAAAAAACACATAAAAGCTAATAAAACTAATACAGTCAGTAGCCAGTGCGCAGGTATGAATGCATTGATTATATTGTAAAGCCATGAGGCAGGTGTGGATGCTTAGTGAATCAGCCACTAAGTACAGTCTACAGTTCTCTTTCCAGCATCCAGGCAGTTTCTTAATCACTGTCATTTACACAGCAGTGTCCCCCTGGCTCTCTGTGCTGCTTTCTGTTGGTCACTGAAGCTGGGCCCACAATGCGCTGCTTGTCAATGTATGTAGGATGTCGACCCCCTCAGTGGATCAGTATGTCATATCCTCTTCATCCCCGTGGGCCCCCTCAGTGGATCAGTATGTCATATCCTCTTCATCCCCGTGGGCCCCTCAGTGGATCAGTATGTCATATCCTTCATCCCCCGTGGAGCCCCCTCAGTGGATCAGTATGTCATATCCTCTTCATCCCCGTGGGCCCCCTCAGTGGATCAGTGTCATTTCCTCTTCATCCCCGTGGGCCCCCTCAGTGGATCAGTATGTCATATCCTCTTCATCCCCGTGGGCCCCCTCAGTGGATCAGTATGTCATATCTCTTCATCCCCGTGGGCCCCCTCAGTGGATCAGTATGTCATTTCCTCTTCATCCCCGTGTGGCCCCCTCAGTGGATCAGTATGTCATATCCTCTTCATCCCCGTGGGCCCATGCAGTGGTTTGATGTTTTAAAGGTGAAATCTGTGATTTGTACAGCAAAATTTTTTTTTTCCATTTTCAATTAATAATTTATAGCCATTGATTCCTAAAGAATATAAGTTATGAATGCCTCACATGAGCTTAGTGGAACTTTCTTACCGTCAGTGTAATGGTAAACAAACACTGTGTCGCTTCAGAATGTGGTTAAACTGTCATTTTGATCTCCTGGATGGTCAGTTCTTGCATCCATAGCTGCGTCTATGAGTGGTTACATTTATTCAGACACGTCTCTCAGCTGTATACCGACAAAAGTGTCGGGGCTGGAGCATCTGCTTGGTTGCTGTTTGAATGCCGGACTACAGCTTTAAGGTACAGTGCTATTCTTTCCCATGGAATGCTACAGTATGCCGGCTCCCTGAGTGAGGGTTGAGGCACCGTGCGTGTTTGAAAGGAGACTCATGATAGTCTGCTCTGTGTGGAATGTCTCTCTCCAGGAATGCATTTGGGGCATTTTAAAGCCCTTTTCTCTCTGAGATGTTCTCTGTCTTGTAAACAGCAGCAGCAGAGCATTTCACAGTTTCCCTTTGGGCTTGGCTGGACAGCAGCGAAAAACACTGCATGATACTCAGTCAGTGTTTCTGATGGTTTCCCAACCCGCTCTCTGGACCTGAGACTCAGTTACTTTAAGGTGCATTTTGGGGGAAATGGTTTGCGTCCCAAATGGCATCCTATTCCCTATGTAGTGCACCACTTTTGACCAGAGCCCTATCAAAAGTAGTTCACTATATAGGGAATATGGGTGCCATTTGGAGGCAGACCCTGTCTCCCCTCCCTCCAAGCAACCAACCAACCAGCTCTCTGGTTCTGGGGCTCAGTTACTTGAAGATGCCTTTTGGATAAACCAGTCCTCCAGCTCCTCAGCCCCCTCACGTTTTGATATTGTTTGTGATCTACATTTGCTATTGCAGTGCTGTTCTATCGGCTAGTTCTCTTATTCTCGCCAGTGCTTGTCATATTATCAACCTGTCTGCATGGAGACATGACAGTTGCATGTGTGTACTGTATGTGTTTGTGAATTTCAATGAGAAAAAGAGTACAAAAGGATACTAACTCACTTGCCAGCCTCTGAATATGCTTTAATTTCTCTGGCCTGCTTGACCAGCCTCTAAATATGCTTTAATTTCTCTGGCCTGCTTGACCAGCCTCTGAATATGCTTTAATTTCTCTGGCCTGCTTGACCAGCCTCTAAATATGCTTTAATTTCTCTGGCCTGCTTGACCAGCCTCTAAATATGCTTTAATTTCTCTGGCCTGTTTGACCAGCCTCTGAATATGCTTTAATTTCTCTGGCCTGCTTGACCAGCCTCTAAATATGCTTTAATTTCTCTGGCCTGCTTGACCAGCCTCTGAATATGCTTTAATTTCTCTGGCCTGCTTGACCAGCCTCTAAATATGCTTTAATTTCTCTGGCCTGCTTGACCAGCCTCTGAATATGCTTTAATTTCTCTGGCCTGCTTGACCAGCCTCTAAATATGCTTTAATTTCTCTGGCCTGCTTGACCAGCCTCTGAATATGCTTTAATTTCTCTGGCCTGCTTGACCAGCCTCTGAATATGCTTTAATTTCTCTGGCCTGCTTGACCAGCCTCTAAATATGCTTTAATTTCTCTGGCCTTGACCAGCCTTAAATATGCTTTAATTTCTCTGGCCTTTTGCTTTACCAGCCTCTGGTGATTTGACCAGTGGAACCAGCCTCTAAATATGCTTTAATTTCTCTGGCCTGCTTGACCAGCCTCTAAATATGCTTTAATTTCTCTGGCCTGCTTGACCAGCCTCTGAATATGCTTTAATTTCTCTGGCCTGCTTGACCAGCCTCTAAATATGCTTTTAATTTCTCTGGCCTGCTTGACCAGCCTGATGCAAATATGCATGAGCTTTCACTGTGTTAGGAACCTCTGTTCAGAATGTAAAATGCTAATCATGCATTCCTGTCTAGTTACCAGCCTCTGAAAATTTATGACACTGTTTTAATTTCTCTGGCCTGCTTTGATTTTGGCCCTTTATAAAGGATGTTCTTGGCCCAGCATTAATAGGGCTCACCTTTATAAAACTAGTGCACTTTGGCACACAGGGCTCAGGTCAAAACTAGTGCACTCTGGCCATGCACACATCAAAACCAGCACTACTGTTGGCCATGAATATGCTTTAATTTCTCTGGCCTGCTTGGCCACACACTTCCAACACAAACACTTCCAACACACCACTGTTGGCCATAGGGCTCTGGTCAAAACTAGTGCACTACCGTTGGCCAGGTCTAAATATGCCCTTTGACAATTTCTCGAGGCTGTTCCAAATGGCACCCTATTCACTATAGTGCACTACTGTTGACCAGGATTCATAGGGCTCTTGTCAAAGTAGTGCACTATGTAGGAGAATAGGGCATCTCTGGTGTATTATTATTTAATGACCTGTGATTTCTTTCTGTGCAACATACTTTCCATAAGCTCTGCAACTACTAGTGTTGCCCACATGAACAGTTACAGTAACTACTGGATAGTGAGACAGCCTCTGCTCAGATTACAGTAACTACTGTAGTAGTGATACGCCTCGCTTGAACAGTTACAGTAACTACTGTCTAGTGATCACGCCTGACATGACACACTTCCAACACAGCCTCACATGTTACAGTAACTACTGTACAGTGATACACCTCTGAACAGTTACAGTAACTACTGTAGTAAAGTGATACACCTCACATGAACAGTTACAGTAACTACAGTAGTGGATACACCTCACATGAACAGTTACAGTAACTACTGTATAGTGATACACCTCACATGAACAGTTACAGTAACTACTGTAGCACACATACATCCAACACAGTGATACACTTCATGAACAGTTACAGTAACTACTGTGTAGTGCTTGATACACCTCCATGAACAGTTACAGTAACTACTGGTAGTGACACCTCACAAACAGTTGTAACTACTGTTAGTGATACGCCTCACATGACCAGTTACAAACTACTAGTGCACTACTGTTGACCAGGCCATATGCTCTTGTAACCTGAAGTAGTGCACTATCACATGAACAGTTACAGTAACTACTGTAGTAGTGGATACACCTTATTTAATGACCTGTGATTTCTCTTGAGCAGCATATTTCTACAGCTGCAACTACTGTAGTAGTGATACACTACATGAACAGTTACAGTAACTACTGTAGTAGTGATACACCTCACATGAACAGTTACAGTAACTACTGTAGTAGTGGCCTCACATGAACAGTTACAGTAACTACTGTATAGTGATTTCCTCACTGAACAGTTACAGTAACTACTGTAGTAGTGATACGCCTCTGAACAGTTACAGTAACTACTGTAGTAGTGATACACCTCACATGAACAGTTACAGTAACTACTGTAGTAGTGGATACACCTCACATGAACAGTTACAGTAACTACTGTAGTAGTGGATACACCTCATGAACAGTTACAGTAACTACTGTAGTAGTGATACACCTCACATGAACAGTTACAGTAACTACTGTAGTAGTGATACACCTCACATGAACAGTTACATAACTACTGTAGTAGTGATAACCTCACATGAACAGTTACAGTAACTACTGTGCTAGTGATACACCTCACATGAACAGTTACAGTAACTACTGTAGTGGTGCAGCCTCACATGAACAGTTACAGTAACTACTGTGTAGTGGATACACCTCACATGAACAGTTACAGTAACTACTGTAGTCATGATCACCTCACATGAACAGTTACAGTAACTACTGTAGTAGTGGATACACCTCACATGAACAGTTACAGTAACTACTGTAGTACACCTCACATGAACAGTTACAGTAACTACTGTAGTAGTGGATACACCTCACATGAACAGTTACAGTAACTACTGTAGTAGTGATACACTACATGAACAGTTACAGTAACTACTGTAGTAGTGGATACACCTCACATGAACAGTTACAGTAACTACTGTAGTAGTGATACGCCTCACATGAACAGTTACAGTAACTACAGTAGTGGATACACCTCACATGAACAGTTACAGTAACTACTGTAGTAGTGGATACACCTCACATGAACAGTTACAGTAACTACTGTAGTAGTGATACACCTCACATGAACAGTTACAGTAACTACTGTAGTAGTGATACACCTCACATGAACAGTTACAGTAACTACTGTAGTAGTGATACACCTCACATGAACAGTTACAGTAACTACTGTAGTAGTGATACGCCTCACATGAACAGTTACAGTAACTACTGTAGTAGTGATACACCTCACATGAACAGTTACAGTAACTACTGTAGTAGTGATACACCTCACATGAACAGTTACAGTAACTACTGTAGTAGTGTCGCCTCACATGAACAGTTACAGTAACTACTGGTAGTGATACACCTCACATGAACAGTTACAGTAACTACTGTAGTAGTGGATACACCTCACATGAACAGTTACAGTAACTACTGTAGTAGTGATACGCCTCACATGAACAGTTACAGTAACTACTGTAGTAGTGGAGACACCTCACATGAACAGTTACAGTAACTACTGTAGTAGTGATACACCTCACATGAACAGTTACAGTAACTACTGTAGTAGTGATACGCCTCACATGAACAGTTACAGTAACTACTGTAGTAGTGGATACACCTCACATGAACAGTTACAGTAACTACTGTAGTAGTGATACGCCTCACATGAACAGTTACAGTAACTACTGTAGTAGTGGATACACCTCACATGAACAGTTACAGTAACTACTGTAGTAGTGATACACCTCACATGAACAGTTACAGTAACTACTGTAGTAGTGGATACACCTCACATGAACAGTTACAGTAACTACTGTAGTAGTGAGACACCTCACATGAACAGTTACAGTAACTACTGTAGTAGTGATCACATGAACAGTTACAGTAACTACTGTAGTAGTGATACGCCTCACATGAACAGTTACAGTAACTACTGTAGTAGTGAGACACCTCACATGAACAGTTACAGTAACTACTGTAGTAGTGATACACCTCACATGAACAGTTACAGTAACTACTGTAGTAGTGATACCTCACATGAACAGTTACAGTAACTACTAGTAATGGAGACACCTCACATGAACAGTTACAGTAACTACTGTAGTAATGGAGACGCCTCACATGAACAGTTACAGTAACTACTGTAGTAGTGATACGCCTCACATGAACAGTTACAGTAACTACTGTAGTAGTGATACGCCTCACATGAACAGTTACAGTAACTACTGTAGTAGATACACCTCACATGAACAGTTACAGTAACTACTCACATGAACAGTTACAGTAACTACTGTAGTAGTGATACGCCTCACATGAACAGTTACAGTAACTACTGTAGTAGTGATACGCCTCACATGAACAGTTACAGTAACTACTGTAGTAGTGGATACACTCACATGAACAGTTACAGTAACTACTGTAGTAGTGGATACCTCACATGAACAGTTACAGTAACTACTGTAGTAGTGGATACACCTCACATGAACAGTTACAGTAACTACTGTAGTAATGGAGACACCTCACATGAACAGTTACAGTAACTACTGTAGTAGTGGATACACCTCACATGAACAGTTACAGTAACTACTGTAGTAGTGGATACACCTCACATGAACAGTTACAGTAACTACTGTAGTAGTGATACACCTCACATGAACAGTTACAGTAACTACTGTAGTAGTGATACTCACATGAACAGTTACAGTAACTACTGTAGTAGTGATACGCCTCACATGAACAGTTACAGTAACTACTGTAGTAGTGATATACCTCACATGAACAGTTACAGTAACTACTGTAGTAGTGGATACACCTCACATGAACAGTTACAGTAACTACTGTAGTAATGGAGACACCTCACATGAACAGTTACAGTAACTACTGTAGTAGTGGATACACCTCACATGAACAGTTACAGTAACTACTGTAGTAGTGATACACCTCACATGAACAGTTACAGTAACTACTGTAGTAGTGATACGCCTCACATGAACAGTTACAGTAACTACTGTAGTAGTGGATACACCTCACATGAACAGTTACAGTAACTACTGTAGTAGTGATACACCTCACATGAACAGTTACAGTAACTACTGTAGTAGTGATACGCCTCACATGAACAGTTACAGTAACTACTGTAGTAGTGATACGCCTCACATGAACAGTTACAGTAACTACTGTAGTAGTGGATACGCCTCACATGAACAGTTACAGTAACTACTGTAGTAGTGATACACCTCACATGAACAGTTACAGTAACTACTGTAGTAGTGATACGCCTCACATGAACAGTTACAGTAACTACTGTAGTAGTGGATACACCTCACATGAACAGTTACAGTAACTACTGTAGTAGTGATACACCTCACATGAACAGTTACAGTAACTACTGTAGTAGTGGATACGCCTCACATGAACAGTTACAGTAACTACTGTAGTAGTGATACGCCTCACATGAACAGTTACAGTAACTACTGTAGTAGTGGATACACCTCACATGAACAGTTACAGTAACTACTGTAGTAATGGAGACACCTCACATGAACAGTTACAGTAACTACTGTAGTAATGGAGACACCTCACATGAACAGTTACAGTAACTACTGTAGTAGTGATACGCCACATGAACAGTTACAGTAACTACTGTAGTAGTGATACGCCTCACATGAACAGTTACAGTAACTACTGTAGTAGTGGATACACTCACATGAACAGTTACAGTAACTACTGTAGTAGTGATACACCTCACATGAACAGTTACAGTAACTACTGTAGTAGTGATACACCTCACATGAACAGTTACAGTAACTACTGTAGTAGTGATACGCCTCACATGAACAGTTACAGTAACTACTGTAGTAGTGGATACACCTCACATGAACAGTTACAGTAACTACTGTAGTAGTGATACACCTCACATGAACAGTTACAGTAACTACTGTAGTAGTGATACGCCTCACATGAACAGTTACAGTAACTACTGTAGTAGTGGATACACCTCACATGAACAGTTACAGTAACTACTGTAGTAATGGAGACACCTCACATGAACAGTTACAGTAACTACTGTAGTAGTGGATACACCTCACATGAACAGTTACAGTAACTACTGTAGTAGTGATACACTCACATGAACAGTTACAGTAACTACTGTAGTAATGGAGACACCTCACATGAACAGTTACAGTAACTACTGTAGTAGTGGATTACATGAACAGTTACAGTAACTACTGTAGTAGTGATACACCTCACATGAACAGTTACAGTAACTACTGTAGTAATGATACACCTCACATGAACAGTTACAGTAACTACTGTAGTAATGGAGACACCTCACATGAACAGTTACAGTAACTACTGTAGTAATGGAGACACCTCACATGAACAGTTACAGTAACTACTGTAGTAGTGATACGCCTCACATGAACAGTTACAGTAACTACTGTAGTAGTGATACGCCTCACATGAACAGTTACAGTAACTACTGTAGTAGTGATACACCTCACATGAACAGTTACAGTAACTACTGTAGTAGTGATACACCTCACATGAACAGTTACAGTAACTACTGTAGTAGTGATACACCTCACATGAACAGTTACAGTAACTACTGTAGTAGTGAGACACCTCACATGAACAGTTACAGTAACTACTAGTAGTGAGACACCTCACATGAACAGTTACAGTAACTACTGTAGTAGTGATACGCCTCACATGAACAGTTACAGTAACTACTGTAGTAGTGATACACCTCACATGAACAGTTACAGTAACTACTGTAGTAGTGATACACCTCACATGAACAGTTAAGGTACTCAGATCTCATGACATCAGTTGCCTTGATGAAATAGGCCATCGGGCTTCCTGGAAACCACATAGAGAGGAGTTGAAGGCCGTCCACAGTGTTCAGACTTTTGTGTTGCTGTGATGTTGACAGGGACAGTCCAGTATTGAGAGAGAGAAGCAGCACTGTTGGTACCAGATGTACACTAGAGTATTCAGGCTGCGTAGAGCATAGAGCAGACATGAGATGACTTATTCCTCACCTCATCATAAACCACTCATCACAAACTCTTTATGCATAAACACATTGGGATTCATCTACCTCTGGTCCTGTTCTCCAAAACCCTGGTCCCAGATCTGTCCATCTCGTTGTATAGCCAACTGGTGTGGTGCTATGTTTGGCATGACAATGACCATAACAGTTGGCAAGGCAACATAAACTGATCTGGAACCAGGCTACCTGTTGCCCTCCTTAGGCTGGGAGTCCAGTCCAGTCTGTTGTCTTAGGCTGGGAGTCCAGTCCAGTCTGCTGTCTTTGGCTGGGAGTCCAGTCCAGTCTGCTGTCTTAGGCTGGGAGTCCAGTCCAGTCTGTTGTCTTAGGCTGGGAGTCCAGTCTAGTCTGTTGTCTTAGGCTGGGAGTCCAGTCCAGTCTGTTGTCTTAGGCTGGGAGTCCAGTCCAGTCTGTTGTCTTAGGCTGGGAGTCCAGTCCAGTCTGGTCATTGTCTTGTGTTTCTTTCCAGGGTACAGAGGTCAGAAAGGGAGAGAGGGGTCAGCTAGGTCTGGGGATACCAGGAGCTCCAGGTCTGGCAGGACCACCAGGTAACAGCTAGACACCACACACACACACATGCACGCACGCACACACACGCACGCACGCACACACACACTGCACACTGCTTTGAAGAAGTGGTGAAATTGTGCTAAGCCCTATAGCCATTGAAGCACAAGAAGGAAAATGTGATGTGAACTTGGAGCAACCATTACATCATTGTGTTTCGTATGAAGTTATTTCATATTTACACTTGAAACTGATGCTTTATGAAAGGGGGAAAATACCAGTATACCATCATTGTACGGCTGTAGTTGTAGAATCCTACACTTACGTTGGGTAAAACTTTATATCTTGAACCCACCGTTATAAACTTGTTGTCCTCAGGGCACCATCGAAAATGACACCCTGGTCTCAATGGGCTCCCCTGATTAAATACAAGCAAACATTCATTCAAATAAAAAGCTGACACCAGTGTCATGACTGTTTATAAACTCTGTTATGTCATGTTTATGACAGTGTAATGTCATGTTTATGACAGTGTAATGTCATGCTTATGACAGTGTTATGTCATGGTTATGACAGTGTAATGTCATGGTTATGACAGTGTTATGTCATGGTTATGACAGTGTTATGTCATGGTTATGACAGTGTAATGTCATGGTTATGACAGTGTAATGTCATGGTTATGACAGTGTAATGTCATGGTTATGACAGTGTAATGTCATGTTATGACAGTGTAATGTCATGGTTATGATGGTTATGAGTGTAATGTCATGGTTATGACAGTGTAATGTCATGGTTATGACAGTGTAATGTCATGTTATGACAGTGTAATGTCATGGTTATGACAGTGTAATGTCATGGTTATGACAGTGTAATGTCATGTTATGACAGTGTAATGTCATGGTTATGACAGTGTAATGTCATGGTTATGACAGTGTTATGTCATGGTTATGACAGTGTAATGTCATGGTTATGACAGTGTTATGTCATGGTTATGACAGTGTTATGTCATGGTTATGACAGTGTAATGTCATGGTTATGACAGTGTAATGTCATGGTTATGACAGTGTAATGTCATGGTTATGACAGTGTAATGTCATGGTTATGACAGTGTAATGTCATGGTTATGACAGTGTAATGTCATGGTTATGACAGTGTAATGTCATGGTTATGACAGTGTAATGTCATGGTTATGACAGTGTAATGTCATGGTTATGACAGTGTAATGTCATGGTTATGACAGTGTTATGTCATGGTTATGACAGTGTAATGTCATGGTTATGACAGTGTAATGTCATGGTTATGACAGTGTAATGTCATGTTTATGACAGTGTCATGTAGCCCTTATGAATGAGGGTTCAAGTAAAGTGTAACCACCAGCTCTAACATGGACAACAGTTCATCCTGAGGTCGTTTGATGTTTTCAGTTTAAAAACACTAGTAATTAGTAAGCCAACAGAACTAATGAGCAGAGCTACTCATAATGACTCTCTCTTACGCTGAGGTACCAAGCTGACACGAAACAATTAGTATATCATCACTGATAGGGCGGATATAAAAGAAACATACACTTAAATCTCTTATTTCCATTTGATCAACTCTCTCCCTTTTCAGCATGATCTCAGAGAGATTCTTCTCTGCCGGGAGCGAAGCAGGAAAATCTTTCATTCTGATCTTTTTGTGAAGAACATTAACTTTTTATTCTGATCTGTATTGACGAGGGTTTGTGTGTAAAGTATGCATGAGAGTGGGTGTTTTCATCTCCTTTTAAGAGTTGCAGTTTGGCACATGAAAGCAGTTTTGTTAGCTGACTAGATAATACTGTTCCCAGTAATACTGCTCCTCTGATAGCGTCCTGTTTTCCTTCATGGTTTATTTGATTGATTAAACAATCACCCAATGGGATGCGTCCCAATCATCTCTACTTCCTCCTGAAGTTCACTACTCCCCACAAATGTGAAAGTGTTTTTGTCTGCAGGTGAACCTGGAAGCAGTATCCAGGGGCCATCGGGCCCTTCAGGTCCCCAGGGATCTCATGGTAAATGTGATCCCAGTGACTGTCTCCATCCATCCTCTCACTCCAGACGGAACGGCTAGGGCCCCCCTCAACTGATAGGGGACCCTTCAATGAATAAGGGCCCTCTCAATGGCTAGGGCCCAGGGGCCCCTCCACCCATCCAGCCTCCATCTCTCTACAGTAGTCAACCATAGGCACAGGAGCCGGGCCTGTGGAGCCTGATCACTCAGTCAGCTCATATCAGACAGACAGTATCATCCTTGTGGTCAGTTTTACATTGAAAACACACATCCTCTGTTTCTGCTTTACATGGGAAAGACTCAACCAGAAATAGATACAACATGTATCTCAACACAATGGTGTGGGATGAAATTGCCCATAGATGCTGATCTTGGGTCAGTTTTGCATGTTCCCCACTAATTGTTAAGGTTAGGTTTGGGGGAGGGGAAGCTGATCCTAGATCTGTACCTAGTGGAAACTTCACCCTGGAGCGCTCACAACCGCCTTTCGGTTTTCTTATGACCATAGAAGCATTGAAATGCAATTATTTGTTACTTTACGTTGATGGTTATTCTATTCATTTGAAATGTGTTACAGTCCATTATTATTGTCATTGTAGCTATGATGATCATATGAAGCACTGTTTCATTTATTTCTTGTTTTCACACAACTCCCCTGCTGTGACCTGATGCATTCCATATTCATTCACATTATGTCTTTCGAGACCTTAAATTACTTTGTTTCTTTAAATAATACTGTCGGGAGAAAACATTTTCTTCATGATTTAATAATGCTTGTTTATGGGGACAGCTATGCACACGTTTGGGCTCATTTGATATTTTCGTTGTGTGTGTGTGTGAGCTGGTAAACAGACAGTCTGAAATGTGTGTGTTTGTGTATGACTAATCAATATTCTTTGTGTGAACTGTTTATGCAAAGTGAAGGAGGATCATGTAACATGAAATATAGTTCTGAATATATATTTCATATATTAATATATATTTCCTCAATGAATTGGATATTTGTGAAACGTGTTAGAAGGAAGCTAGCTACATGATTTGATCCATTTACATAACATAATGAATATCTTGTCGTGTAATTCATTACTAGAGCTTTGTTTATGAATTTTATGAAGTTTTGAGAATGCTAAATATTCTGTGTTTCAAACACTACCAGTCAGATATATTGCATGATACTGTTGTAATTGTAAAGGGATGGTCTTGTATCAAAACAGAATACTGGGTTCCTCTCTCGTCACCCTACACTCTAGGTACTTTATGTGAGGCGTTACTCAGTGAGATCTCTCCACACACTATACACCTCAACATGCAGTGTTCATAACAGACTAATTGAGTAGCCTGCTAGATTGGGTTCTGAGTTCTGATATTATTCAACAGGTAACATCGCCTGACTGTTTGCCATATCTCAAGACAACCAGCACAACATGATCAAGGGTTAAACACTAGCTTAATGCCAACTGAATGTAGTTTGTGACGGCTTGGTCAAGTTGACATTTCTTCCATGTACAGTTTGTGTGTAAGTGTGTATATTATGCTAATGTCGTATCACCTCACGTTCACGTGAAGTTAGCCGCGAAGACTTCAATGTAGATTTCTTGCAGTCATACATGAAGTAGGAAGTAGGACAGTTTCCCTTTATCAATGGTCTTGTCTCCAAAGAGGGCAAACAAATACATGTCAAATACTACAGTGATTGATTGAAGTTGCCCAGTACAATGAAACCAATAGAATATGGTTGGATCGGAGAAGTTGTTACATCGCTGCTCTTTAGGCAACATGGTCTCATTAGAATATGTCAAAAAATAGTGCCATTTAACTACATAGGTATATGTCACTTCTGTGGACGTATTACTGATATGTCACTAAATTAGACGTCACTTATAATGACATATTAGCTACTTATATGTCACTATAACGTCGGCTTATGGGGTCAGATTCATGATGTGTCAGCTTTTATTGTTTACATGGGAGTACACAGCTGATTCCTCTATCAGAACTGTGTACATCAGTCTACATGGAGTATACAGCTGATTCCTCTATCAGAACTGTGTACATCAGTCTACATGGGAGTATACAGCTGATTCCTCTATCAGAACTGTGTACATCAGTCTACATGGAGTATACAGCTGATTCCTCTATCAGAACTGTGTTTACATCAGTCTGCATGGGAGTATACAGCTGATTCCTCCATCAGAACTGTGTGTACATCAGTCTACATGGGAGTATACAGCTGATTCCTCCATCAGAACTGTGTGTACATCAGTCTACATGGGAGTATACAGCTGATTCCTCCATCAGAACTGTGTGTACATCAGTCTACATGGAGTATACAGCTGATTCCTCTATCAGAACTGTGTACATCAGTCTACATGGAGTATACAGCTGATTCCTCCTGTACAGCTGATTCCTCCATCAGAACTGTGTGTACATCAGTCTACATGGAGTATACAGCTGATTCCTCCATCAGAACTGTGTGTACATCAGTCTACATGGGAGTATACAGCTGATTCCTCCATCAGAACTGTGTGTACATCAGTCTACATGGAGTATACAGCTGATTCTGATTCCTCCATCAGAACTGTGTGTACATCAGTCTACATGGAGTATCAGCTGATTCCTCTATCAGAATGGTCTACATGGGTGCTATGTGTATATTTAGATTGTGAAGCCATAATGATCTTTCTTATCTAATAACAACACTGCAATATTTTACTTCTGAGTTTTCTTTCTTTGTTTTCTTGGTGGGTCTTTACTTGAACTCTTGTTTTCTGAAAGTGTTTTTATTTTTTATTTTGACAATATCTGTACATTATGGCTCAGATACATATTTCTCCTCAACTGTTTGACCATGTAGCATTGTTTGTCACTGTATACATATACATTATGTTGGTGTGTTTTAAGACTGCAGTTATTTTGTTATTTATTTGTTGTGTTTCTGATTGGAAAGTAATAAGCTAAGAATGAAGGATGAAGGACATGAATGAAATATCTCTGTACTTCTCCAATGTTATCAGAGTGCTCTCTCTGTCACTCAGGCCTCAATTCAAAACAAACATGCCCTTAGGTGTTTCATTTTGACCCAGTGACCTAAAACCCGGTAAAAACACCCGGTAGACTGTCGTCATAGAGATCGATACGTGTTTCCAGACGCATTCAGTAGTTAAACAAAGGTACTATACAATAACTATATTGTTGTCGTCTCCTTAAACCGACCCTAGGCAGTACTGGATACATTGTGGGGAGGCAATCCGTCTGCCTTGGGAGCAGTACTGGATACATTGTGGGAGGCAATCCGTCTGCCTTGGGAGCAGTACTAGATACATTGTGGGAGGCAATCCGTCTGCCTTGGGAGCAGTACTGGATACATTGTGGGAGGCAATCCGTCTGCCTTGGGAGACTAATACTAATGTAGGTTTGAGTAGATCTGGACCCTCAAAGGCAATTATTTAAGTTGGAGAAAGTACGTAGGTGGAGCTGACACTTTGTGATGTTTAAATGGTCTCTTTTGCCTTCTTTTATCGGTCTAAGGCACTGCATCACAGTGCTTGAGGCGCCACTACAGTGCGGCACACATTGGTGCGGCTGGCTTCTGGGTTAAGCGAGCCGTGTGTCAAGAAGCAGTGCAGCTTGGCAGGGTTGTGTTTCGGAGGACGCATGGCTCTAGACCTTCACCTCTCCCGAGTCCATACCGGAGTTGCAGTGAAGTGATGGGACAAGCCTGTAACTACCAATTGGATATGACGAAATTGGGGTTAAAAAGGGGTCAAAAATTAAAAACAATGTCACACTCCTGCGCTCCCATTTCTTTGAGTTGGAGATTTTCTCTTAGTATTTCAGAGAATCAAATTGATCGAGGGTCTTTGAAGATAGCTTGGTGACAGTGGAGGCTGCTGAGGGGAAAACGGCTCATAATAATGTCTGGAACGGAATAAATGGAGTGGCATCAAACACATGGAAACCATGGAAACCATGGAAACCATGTGTTTGATGTATGAGACCGTCCTCCCCAATTAAGTTGCCACCAACCTCCTGTGCTTGGTGATATGTATGGCTCAGGTCATTATATGTCAATGAGGTAACAGCATATTCAACCCTTTGACTTTTACAGAAGACATTAGCTAATTGGTTAACAACATTGGGGCATTTCTTTATTTCCATGTCACACTGTTACTGCTTGCTCGTTTGGTTGGCATCTCAACGTGAACATTTTATGTGGCTCAGTGATACTGCCGGAAGTAAGACACAAAGGCTGCGTTTACTCAGGAAGTCCAATTCTGATTCTTTTGCCCAATTATTGGCAAAAGATCTTAGTGGTCAAAAGACCAATATTACAGCAAAATATCAGAATTGTCTGCCTGTGTAAACACAGCCATAGGCAGAATGACACAGAATATGGTGAGCTGTGTCTCGTGTCCTTACTTAATTTGTAAGTGGACAGGGCCCTCTAGTGTTCATTAGAAGATTGTTTGCTATACTGATTAATATTTTATTTCAAATAATGAATCCTCTGATGTGTTGTATTAACTTGTACTAATTTCCACATTCCAACACCCGTCCTTAGATGAATGATGATGGCTTGATGTGGTTAGTCTGTTAGCCTTGAAACCAAGCTGAGATGTATCCTTACACCATTGTGGATTTCAGGCTAGTAGTATGTTATGGTGTGTGTTTTCAGAGCAAACTCTCTTGAAGGAGATGGTGAAAGGTCCAATGCACCTGTTTTTATCTAAATATCAAATCATTTCTGGGTAACAATTAAGTACCTTACTGTGATTGTTTTCAATTAAAATGGTCAAAAAGAAACAAAAATAGCTTCTTAGCAAATAGACATTTCTCAAGGATGAATTTTGCTAAGACTATATACATATCTATATATATATATATTTGACTCCAGTGGGCCTTAACTTCATAGTCATGAATGGTTTTTGACTCCAGTGGGCCTTTACTTCATAGTCATGAATGGTTTTTGACTCCAGTGGGCCTTTACTTCATAGTCATGAATGGTTTTTGACTCCAGTGGGCCTTTACTTCATAGTCATGAATGGTTTTTGACTCCAGTGGGCCTTTACTTCATAGTCATGAATGGTTTTTATAATAATAATAATAATATGTTTTTGACTGCAGTGGGCCTTTACTTCATAGTCATGAATGGTTTTTGACTTTCAGTGGGCCTTTACTTCATAGTCATGAATGTTTTTCCTCTTGTTATGTTGAGTTGCAGAAGCATGTTGTAATAGATGTCATTTGAAAAAGAAATCAGCTTCAATGTTTATCCATTGAAGTAGATTGGTCAAGACAGTCATGGATGTTGTTTTTGCTCTTGTAACATCAAGATGACTGCCTTCGTATTGAAGCTGAAGTATCAGTACATTGTTGTACACTTTAAAAGCAGCTTCCAGTCTCAAATCAAGTCCATTTATACTCTGAACGGTTACCATGAGTTCTAGGTTCACCTGCTTGTCTGCTTCACTATGGGTTCACCTCTTGTTCTTCACTGATTGTCTGCTTGTCTGCTTCACTATGGGTTCACCTGATTGTCCTCTAGGTTCACCTGATTGTCTGCTTCGCTATGGGTTCACCTCTAGGTTCACCTGATTGTCTGCTTCGCTATATGGGTTCACCTGATTGTCTGCTTCGCTATGGGTTCACCTCTAGATTCACCTGATTGTCTCCTTCACTATGGGTTCACCTGATTGTCTGCTTCGCTATGGGTTCACCTCTAGATTCACCTGATTGTCTCCTTCACTATGGGTTCACCTGATTGTCTGCTTCGCTATGGGTTCAACTCTATGTTTACCTGCTTGTCTGCTTCGCTATGGGTTCAACTCTAGGGTCACCTGATTGTCTGCTTCAGTATGGGTTCACCTCTAGGTTCACCTGATTGTCTGCTTCACTATGGGTTCACCTCTAGGTTCACCTGATTGTCTGCTTCGCTATGGGTTCACCTCTATGTTCACCTGATTGTCTGCTTCGCTATGGGTTCACCTCTAGGTTCACCTGATTGTCTGCTTCGCTATGGGTTCACCTCTAGGTTCACCTGATTGTCTGCTTCGCTATGGGTTCACCTCTAGGTTCACCTAATTGTCTGCTTCGCTATGGGTTCACCTGCTTGTCTGCTTCAGTATGAGCGAACAGCTCTACTAGCACTACCTACCTGTGTTGGTGTCAACTCCATGACAATGCTCTCATTTCAGGAAGTAAACTGAAATGGATTTCAATGACAATACATTTGATTTGTTTACTTCCTGAACTGGGTGAATTTAAATGGGATTAGCCCCAACCCTGCTACCTAACCTTGTTGCCGTCGGGAAAACACCTCTACTGTGTCCATATTAGAACAGCCTCAGTCTCGTCAGGTGTGTCTGTCCTAATATGGACACCGTACAAACACTTCAAAAGCTTCATACAGAGAAGTTTGTTCAACTCAACAACCGATTCATTCTCACTGTTCTATTATGGTCATGGTTTTCTACACTTGTCAGTCGCCCCTCTGTGGAGAAGAAAACCTCTCCGTGTATTTAGTATTTTCTTTTAACGGCGTGTTTTATCTCATTATCTTGGTCATTTATGTACTTTGTTATTTGTGTTTGAGTGTGATAATTGTTATTTTAATTTGATGGTCTACCTCATCTGAGGCATACGGCTATACTGTACACATACTAGTTTAGTCAGCGTGATGTTACACTCTAGCCGTACCACTATCCTACTACACTGCTACTTTAAAGCTAACGGTTTAGATTTACCTCAAGACTAAAATGCTAAACGTAATGGATATGGATATAGATATAGCTTGAACCCAAGCTAGTCATCTTTTGTTGATAATTTATGAAAGCCTACACTTAGAAGTTGTGAACCACTGTTTGACCATATAATGGAGGTTGTACAGCAAGTTGAATATGTATGTAGGATAATGTTTTTCCAACAAATCTTTTGACTTTACAGCATTCTATGAAAACACTGTTGATTCTACACTGATTACTGATACCTGCCTTAAATCTGTACAACAATCATTTCTTACATTTCATGTGTTTATTTGCTTGTAATGACCTACTCATATTACACATTGGTGTGTCACTATCAAAATGTGAATACAATACGATATCTGGCTGATGTGAAGTTTCTAAATGAGAATATCTGCTTTCTTGGTGCTCCTTCAAATCAAATCAAATCAAATGTATTTATATAGCCCTTCGTACATCAGCTGATATCTCAAAGTGCTGTACAGAAACCCAGCCTAAAACCCCAAACAGCAAACAATGCATTATCCATAAAGAGACGGAGAAAAGTATAATTGGTGATTTGGATGATTATTGTCATCACATGTTTCTAGAAAGGCAGAATTGACTGAATGTTTCTCTGCTTCTCTCTGGTCAATTCCTTAATTAACTGTCACATATTTCTAGAAAGGTAGAATTGACTGAATGTTTCTCTGCTTCTCTCTGGTCAATTCCTTAATTAACTGTCACATGTTTGGATTATATGAAACTATGTTTTGAATACCAGATTGTCTATTATGTATGTCAATAAACTATTTCAAGAGCTTTTTAAGATATATTTTTTATATTCACTTCGAGGTTATGTTTTCTGAGAAGATACTGCTTATTCTGAGTATTCCAGCAGTAGATTTGAGTCCAATATTTAAAAAGTTGGAAATATATTTTAAAACTGAACGCAGCATTGCTTTATTTGGAGTGAAAAAGTCACAGAAAAAAAATACATTTCTAGATCCTCATAGATATTTGTACAAACTGTGACGTCACACTCAAATAGTATCCTCATCATCATATAATAAAATAGAAACAACTGACTTACTTTTCTCCATCTCTCCAAACCCTGAGAGTATTTCACATAGAAATAGAATCGCATTGGAATTGCCATTCTAGTGACTTCATTTCTATGGGTGGTGACATGGTACTCAACAGTGAACAGAACACTGTGAAGGGAATGTTCCATTCTAGTGACTTCATTTCTATGGGTGACATGGTACTCAACAGTGAACAGAATACTATGAAGGGAATATTACATTTATTTTCAAAATAATTATCTCTCAGAATCCTCCTCACACTGTACAATGAGAACAAACCTCACATTCAATCATTAGGATAGTTATTTTTGTAGGAAATATAATGAACCACAATTGCAAAGAATTTACAGAGATGTACAGCGCATATGGAAGGTCTGTCAGTCAGTGTGGCTTGGTGTCAGTCCTATCTTCTATCTCTTTATTTATGTTTCTAGAAGGAAAGCAGGGGCTGGAAATACCCCAGGTACTTTCTCTACAAACTGATATCTCTGTTTTACACCAGGTCTATCTTTGGTATATGATACTTCAATATAGAACATGATGCAGTACATTACATATACAAAAAAAAATACACTTGGGGCTAAAGGCAATCCTGGTATTGCTTTATGGTTTTACTTTATTGGGGAGGAATTAGCGTGATTTGATGTGGATGGAGCCGCTGCTGAAATCAACATGTTGGCTACAGTATACAGCTGTTTCAGTGAGATGAAAGGAGGAAAGGGAACAAATACAGCCAGATGGTTAATAAGGACAGGTGAATGTCTGGTGGTTAATAAGGACAGGTGAATGTCTGGTGGTTAATAAAGACAGGTGAATGTCTGGTGGTTAATAAGGATAGGTGAATGTCTGGTGGTTAATAAGGACAGGTATCTTTTGTCTGGTGGTTATTAAGGACAGGTGAATGTCTGGTGGTTAATAAGGACAGGTGAATGTCTGGTGGTTAATAAGGACAGGTGAATGTCTGGTGGTTAATAAGGATAGGTGAATGTCTGGTGGTTAATAAGGACAGGTATCTTTTGTCTGGTGGTTATTAAGGACAGGTGGTTGTCTGGTGGTTACTAAGGACAGGTGAATGTCTGGTGGTTATTAAGGACAGGTGATTTGTCTGGTGGTTATTAAGGACAGGTGAATTGTCTGTTGGTTATTAAGGACAGGTGATATCTGGTGGTTATTAAGGACAGGTGATTTGTCTGGTGGTTATTAAGGACAGGTGATTTGTCAGGTGATTTGTCTGGTGGTTATTAAGGACAGGGTATTTGTCTGGTGGTTATTAAGGACAGGTGAATTGTCTGGTGGTTATTAAGGACAGGTGATTTGTCTGGTGGTTATTAAGGACAGGGTATTTGTCTGGTGGTTATTAAGGACAGGTGATTTGTCTGGTGGTTATTAAGGACAGGGTTTTGTCTGGTGGTTATTAAGGACAGGTAGTTTGTCTGGTGGTTATTAAGGACAGGTAGTTTGTCTGGTGGTTATTAAGGACAGATGATGCTCTGGTGGTTATTAAGGACAGGTGATGGTCTGGTGGTTATTAAGGACAGGTACATTGTCTGGTGGTTATTAAGGACAGGGTATTTGTCTGGTGGTTATTAAGGACAGGTGAATTGTCTGGTGGTTATTAAGGACAGGTGATTTGTCTGGTGGTTATTAAGGACAGGGTTTTGTCTGGTGGTTATTAAGGACAGGTGATGCTCTGGTGGTTATTAAGGACAGGTGATGGTCTGGTGGTTATTAAGGACAGGTACATTGTCTGGTGGTTATTAAGGACAGGAGGATTGTCTGGTGGTTATTAAGGACAGGTGATGCTCTGGTGGTTATTAAGGACAGGTGATGGTCTGGTGGTTATTAAGGACAGGTGAATTGTCTGGTGGTTATTAAGGACAGGTGATGCTCTGGTGGTTATTAAGGACATCTAGGTTTACAGGGACGGTGGAATAAAAACAAATATCGTCTTCAAAACATTAATATCTTAAAATAGAGCACCCATTTCTGAAAACAACAAAAGAAAAAGAAAATCTGTCATGTAAAAAACTGTTACACGTCCAAACAGGTTCAGGATTATTATTGTTTTGCAACAAAATACTTAGTTTTGTTTCGCATTTGTGGAAGTGGAAGACTCCTTCATATCCGATAGAGATCTGGCTAGCACAGAACACTCTCACAAAACACTGCAGATACGTTAGAATGGACTCAACAGCAACAGCCTTCAGAGTAGAGAGGCTGTGAGGATGTTGTGTGCTCCCAGGGTTGGGGTGGGAGAACTGTCCATCTGCCATCTTAGTCTCTGTCTCTGTCTCTACCCCTCTCTGGGTGTTGGGCAGTGGAAGCTGGTGAAGGGGGGATAGGTCATAGTGATGGCTCTAATGGAATAAATGGAACAGAATCCAAGGTGTTTGAAACTTTTCCATTCATTCCATTATAGCCATTAGATCCAGTCCTCAGATTTAAAGTGACACCAGCCTCCACTGGGTGGTGGCTCTAGTTTCTAGTTCCCTCCGGGCCCTTGATGCTGGTGTCAATGTCCCCCGGTCTGAGGTTGCAGGACGATGGGTCGCAGTAGCCATTGGGGCCAGCATTACCAGGAGGCCCAGGTACACCAGCCTGGCCAGGAACACCTGGAGGTCCTCTCTCGCCGTCACGTCCCTCCTGGCCGTAACCAGGCTTTCCGGGCTCACCTGTAGAGTTAGAGTTCGAGAAGAGTTAGCTAAACCATCTTACACCAAAGTAGAACATACAGAACCTCAAAGACTCAAGACTAGAACCTCAAGGACTCAAAAGTAGAACATTCTAGAGACTCTAAGTCCAAAGGCGAGATCAATAAGGCTTCTGCTTGTGGCAAACATGTTACCAGAGTAACAATTACAGTTGAATGACTTGAATGAACATTCCAAAATGTTATGGTGAAACATTACAAACAGCTACTTTTTAAAAAGGATTACTGCAACTTTTTAGCCACAATATTCAAACTGAAATGACTTAGCTATTCCTACTAAATATTGTGTAAAGTCTACATGGCCACTTGATTATTTTTATAAAGCAGTTTAGACCTAAAACAGACACTTGTGTTCTCAGACCTTTTGCTAATGATAACGAACGGTTGCAGCCAAACACAAAACCAAATGGAATACAGTATGTTAGCAAACTCTTTCCTTGTTCAACTCACCTCAAGACTAGAATATCTACACCTCCAAGACTAGAACATTTAGAAACTCCAAGACCAAGACTAGAACATTTAGAAACTCCAAGACCAAGACTAGAACATTTAGAAACTCCAAGACCAAGAATAGAACATTTAGAAACTCCAAGACCAAGAATAGAACATTTAGAAACTTCAAGACCAAGACTAGAACATCTAATTCCGCCAATACCAAGACTAGAACATCTAATACCGCCAAGACCAAGATTAGAACATTTAGAAACTCCAAGACCAAGACTAGAACATTTAGAAACTCCAAGACCAAGACTAGAACATTTAGAAACTCCAAGACCAAGACTAGAACATTTAGAAACTCCAAGACCAAGAATAGAACATCTAATACCGCCAAGACCAAGACTAGAACATCTAATACCGCCAAGACCAAGAATAAAACATTCTCCAAGAAAATGTGAACATTTTACATTTTAGAATCATTCAGCAAACACTCTTATCCAGAGTGACTTACAATTAGTGCATTAAGATAGCTAGGTGAGACAACAACACATCACAATCATATCAAGTAGAACATTTGACCAAGACAGTGCTATTAAGAAGACCAAGACTAGAATATACTACAAACCTCCAAGACCAAGACTAGAATATCTACAACCTCCAAGACCAAGACTAGAATATCTACAACCTCCAAGACCAAGACTAGAATATCTACAACCTCCAAGACCAAGACTAGAATATCTACAACCTCCAAGACCAAGACTAGAATATCTACAACCAAGAGCAAGACTAGAATATCTACAACCTCCAAGACCAAGACTAGAATATCTACAACTCCAAGACCAAGACTAGAATATCTACAACCTCCAAGACCAAGACTAGAATATCTACAACCTCCAAGACCAAGACTAGAATATCTACAACCTCCAAGACCAAGACTAGAATATCTACAACCTCCAAGACCAAGACTAGAATATCTACAACCTCCAAGACCAAGACTAGAATATCTACAACCTCCAAGACTAGAATATCCACCAAGACCAAGACTAGAATATCTACAACCTCCAAGACCAAGACTAGAATATCTACAACCTCCAAGACCAAGACTAGAATATCTACAACCTCCAAGACCAAGACCAAGACTAGAATATCTACAACCTCCAAACCAAGAAGACCAAGACTAGAATATCTACAACCTCCAAGACCAAGACTAGAATATCTACAACCTCCAAGACCAAGACTAGAATATCTACAACCAAGACCAAGACTAGAATATCTACAACCTCCAAGACCAAGACTAGAATATCTCCAAGACAATCTCCAAGACCAAGACTAGAATATCTACAACCAAGACCAAACCTCCAAGACCAAGACTAGAATATCTACAACCTCCAAGACCAAGACTAGAATATCTACAACCTCCAAGACCAAGACTAGAATATCTACAACCTCCAAGACCAAGACTAGAATATCTACAACCTCCAAGACCAAGACTAGAATATCTACAACCTCCAAGACCAAGACTAGAATATCTACAACCAAGACCAAGACTAGAATATCTACAACCAAGACCAAGACTAGAATATCTACAACCAAGACCAAGACTAGAATATCTACAACCTCCAAGACCAAGACTAGAATATCTACAACCAAGACCAAGACTAGAATATCTACAACCAAGACCAAGACTAGAATATCTACAACCAAGACCAAGACTAGAATATCTACAACCTCCAAGACCAAGACTAGAATATCTACAACCTCCAAGACCAAGACTAGAATATCTACAACCTCCAAGACCAAGACTAGAATATCTACAACCTCCAAGACTAGAATATCTACAACCAAGACCAAGACTAGAATATCTACAACCTCCAAGACCAAGACTAGACTATCTACAACCTCCAAGACCAAGACTAGAATATCTACAACCTCCAAGACCAAGACTAGACTATCTACAACCTCCAAGACTAGAATATCTACAACCTCCAAGACCAAGACTAGAATATCTACAACCTCCAAGACTAGAATATCTACAACCTCCAAGACCAAGACTAGAATATCTACAACCTCCAAGACCAAGACTAGAATATCTACAACCAAGAGCAAGACTAGAATATCTACAACCTCCAAGACCAAGACTAGAATATCTACAACCTCCAAGACCAAGACTAGAATATCTACAACCTCCAAGACCAAGACTAGAATATCTACAACCTCCAAGACCAAGACTAGAATATCTACAACCTCCAAGACCAAGACTAGAATATCTACAACCAAGACCAAGACTAGAATATCTACAACCTCCAAGACCAAGACTAGAATATCTACAACCTCCAAGACCAAGACTAGAATATCTACAACCTCCAAGACCAAGACTAGAATATCTACAACCTCCAAGACCAAGACTAGAATATCTACAACCAAGACCAAGACTAGAATATCTACAACCTCCAAGACCAAGACTAGAATATCTACAACCTCCAAGACCAAGACTAGAATATCTACAACCAAGACCAAGACTAGAATATCTACAACCTCCAAGACCAAGACTAGAATATCTACAACCCAAGACCAAGACTAGAATATCTACAACCTCCAAGACCAAGACTAGAATATCTACAACCTCCAAGACCAAGACTAGAATATCTACAACCAAGACCAAGACTAGAATATCTACAACCTCAAGACCAAGACTAGAATATCTACAACCTCCACCTCCAAGACCAAGACTAGAATATCTACAACCTCCAAGACCAAGACAACCTCCAAGACCAAGACTAGAATATCTACAACCTCCAAGACCAAGACTAGAATATCTACAACCTCAAGACCAAGACTAGAATATCTACAACCTCCAAGACCAAGACTAGAATATCTACAACCTCCAAGACCAAGACTAGAATATCTACAACCAAGACCAAGACTAGAATATCTACAACCTCCAAGACCAAGACTAGAATATCTACAACCTCCAAGACCAAGACTAGAATATCTACAACCTCCAAGACCAAGACTAGAATATCTACAACCTCCAAGACCAAGACTAGAATATCTACAACCTCCAAGACCAAGACTAGAATATCTACAACCTCCAAGACCAAGACTAGAATATCTACAACCTCCAAGACCAAGACTAGAATATCTACAACCTCCAAGACCAAGACTAGAATATCTACAACCTCCAAGACTAGAATATCTACAACCTCCAAGACCAAGACTAGAATATCTACAACCCTAGAATATCTACAACCTCCAAGACCAAGACTAGAATATCTACAACCTCCAAGACCAAGACTAGAATATCTACAACCTCCAAGACCAAGACTAGAATATCTACAACCTCCAAGACCAAGACTAGAATATCTACAACCTCCAAGACCAAGACTAGAATATCTACAACCTCCAAGACCAAGACTAGAATATCTACAACCAAGACCAAGACTAGAATATCTACAACCCAAGACCAAGACTAGAATATCTACAACTCCAAGACCAAGACTAGAATATCTACAACCTCCAAGACCAAGACTAGAATATCTACAACCTCCAAGACCAAGACTAGAATATCTCTCCAAGACCAAGACTAGAATATCTACAACCTCCAAGACCAAGACTAGAATATCTACAACCTCCAAGACCAAGACTAGAATATCTACAACCTCCAAGACCAAGACTAGAATATCTACAACCTCCAAGACCAAGACTAGAATATCTACAACCTCCAAGACCAAGACTAGAATATCTACAACCCAAGACCAAGACTAGAATATCTACAACCTCCAAGACCAAGACTAGAATATCTACAACCAAGACCAAGACTAGAATATCTACAACCTCCAAGACCAAGACTAGAATATCTACAACCAAGACCAAGACTAGAATATCTACAACCTCCAAGACCAAGACTAGAATATCTACAACCTCCAAGACCAAGACTAGAATATCTACAACCTCCAAGACCAAGACTAGACTATCTACAACCTCCAAGACTAGAATATCTACAACCAAGACCAAGACTAGAATATCTACAACCTCCAAGACCAAGACTAGAATATCTACAACCTCCAAGACCAAGACTAGAATATCTACAACCTCCAAGACCAAGACTAGACTATCTACAACCTCCAAGACTAGAATATCTACAACCTCCAAGACCAAGACTAGAATATCTACAACCTCTAAGACCAAGACTAGAATATCTACAACCTCCAAGACCAAGACTAGAATATCTACAACCTCCAAGACCAAGACTAGAATATCTACAACCAAGACCAAGACTAGAATATCTACAACCTCCAAGACCAAGACTAGAATATCTACAACCTCCAAGACCAAGACTAGAATATCTACAACCTCCAAGACCAAGACTAGAATATCTACAACCTCCAAGACCAAGACTAGAATATCTACAACCTCCAAGACCAAGACTAGAATATCTACAACCAAGACCAAGACTAGAATATCTACAACCTCCAAGACCAAGACTAGAATATCTACAACCTCCAAGACCAAGACTAGAATATCTACAACCTCCAAGACCAAGACTAGAATATCTACAAACTAGAATATCTCCAAGACCAAGACTAGAATATCTACAACCAAGACCAAGACTAGAATATCTACAACCTCCAAGACCAAGACTAGAATATCTACAACCTCCAAGACCAAGACTAGAATATCTACAACCAAGACCAAGACTAGAATATCTACAACCTCCAAGACCAAGACTAGAATATCTACAACCAAGAGCAAGACTAGAATATCTACAACCTCCAAGACCAAGAATAGAATATCTACAACCTCCAGACCAAGACTAGAATATCTACAACCTCCAAGACCAAGACTAGAATATCTACAACCTCCAAGACCAAGACTAGAATATCTACAACCTCCAAGACTAGAATATCTACAACCTCCAAGACCAAGACTAGAATATCTACAACCTCCAAGACCAAGACTAGAATATCTACAACCTCCAAGACCAAGAAGACCTCCAAGACTAGAATATCTACAACCTCCAAGACCAAGACTAGAATATCTACAACCAAGACCAAGACTAGAATATCTACAACCTCCAAGACCAAGACTAGAATATCTACAACCTCCAAGACCAAGACTAGAATATCTACAACCTCCAAGACCAAGACTAGAATATCTACAACCTCCAAGACCAAGACTAGAATATCTACAACCTCCAAGACCAAGACTAGAATATCTACAACCTCCAAGACCAAGACTAGAATATCTACAACCTCCAAGACCAAGACTAGAATATCTACAACCTCCAAGACCAAGACTAGAATATCTACAACCTCCAAGACCAAGACTAGAATATCTACAACCTCCAAGACCAAGACTAGAATATCTACAACCTCCAAGACCAAGACTAGAATATCTACAACCTCCAAGACCAAGACTAGAATATCTACAACCTCCAAGACCAAGACTAGAATATCTACAACCTCCAAGACCAAGACTAGAATATCTACAACCTCCAAGACCAAGACTAGAATATCTACAACCTCCAAGACCAAGACTAGAATATCTACAACCTCCAAGACCAAGACTAGAATATCTACAACCTCCAAGACCAAGACTAGAATATCTACAACCTCCAAGACCAAGACTAGAATATCTACAACCTCCAAGACCAAGACTAGAATATCTACAACCAAGACAAGACTAGAATATCTACAACCAAGACCAAGACTAGAATATCTACAACCAAGAGCAAGAATATCTACAACCAAGACCAAGACTAGAATATCTACAACCTCCAAGACCAAGACTAGAATATCTACAACCTCCAAGACCAAGACTAGAATATCTACAACCTCCAAGACCAAGACTAGAATATCTACAACCTCCAAGACCAAGACTAGAATATCTACAACCTCCAAGACTAGAATATCTACAACCAAGACCAAGACCTACAACCTCCAAGACCAAGACTAGAATATCTACAACCTCCAAGACCAAGACTAGAATATCTACAACCTCCAAGACCAAGACTAGAATATCTACAACCTCCAAGACTAGAATATCTACAACCTCCAAGACCAAGACTAGAATATCTACAACCTCTAAGACCAAGACTAGAATATCTACAACCTCCAAGACCAAGACTAGAATATCTACAACCTCCAAGACCAAGACTAGAATATCTACAACCAAGAGCAAGACTAGAATATCTACAACCTCCAAGACCAAGACTAGAATATCTACAACCTCCAAGACCAAGACTAGAATATCTACAACCTCCAAGACCAAGACTAGAATATCTACAACCTCCAAGACCAAGACTAGAATATCTACAACCTCCAAGACCAAGACTAGAATATCTACAACCAAGACCAAGACTAGAATATCTACAACCTCCAAGACCAAGACTAGAATATCTACAACCTCCAAGACCAAGACTAGAACATCTACAACCTCCAAGACCAAGACTAGAATATCTACAACCTCCAAGACCAAGACTAGAATATCTACAACCAAGACCAAGACTAGAATATCTACAACCTCCAAGACCAAGACTAGAATATCTACAACCTCCAAGACCAAGACTAGAATATCTACAACCAAGACCAAGACTAGAATATCTACAACCTCCAAGACCAAGACTAGAATATCTACAACCAAGAGCAAGACTAGAATATCTACAACCTCCAAGACCAAGAATAGAATATCTACAACCTCCAAGACCAAGACTAGAATATCTACAACCTCCAAGACCAAGACTAGAATATCTACAACCTCCAAGACCAAGACTAGAATATCTACAACCTCCAAGACTAGAGACCAAGACTAGAATATCTACAACCTCCAAGACCAAGACTAGAATATCTACAACCTCCAAGACCAAGACTAGAATATCTACCACCTCCAAGACTAGAATATCTACAACCTCCAAGACCAAGACTAGAATATCTACAACCAAGACCAAGACTAGAATATCTACAACCTCCAAGACCAAGACTAGAATATCTACAACCTCCAAGACCAAGACTAGAATATCTACAACCTCCAAGACCAAGACTAGAATATCTACAACCTCCAAGACCAAGACTAGAATATCTACAACCTCCAAGACCAAGACTAGAATATCTACAACCTCCAAGACCAAGACTAGAATATCTACAACCTCCAAGACCAAGACTAGAATATCTACAACCTCCAAGACCAAGACTAGAATATCTACAACCTCCAAGACCAAGACTAGAATATCTACAACCTCCAAGACCAAGACTAGAATATCTACAACCTCCAAGACCAAGACTAGAATATCTACAACCTCCAAGACCAAGACTAGAATATCTACAATCTCCAAGACCAAGACTAGAATATCTACAACCAAGAGCAAGACTAGAATATCTACAACCTCCAAGACCAAGACTAGAATATCTACAACCTCCAAGACCAAGACTAGAATATCTACAACCTCCAAGACCAAGACTAGAATATCTACAACCTCCAAGACCAAGACTAGAATATCTACAACCAAGACCAAGACTAGAATATCTACAACCTCCAAGACCAAGAATATCTACAACCAAGACCAAGACTAGAATATCTACAACCTCCAAGACCAAGACTAGAATATCTACAACCTCCAAGACCAAGACTAGAATATCTACAACCAAGACCAAGACTAGAATATCTACAACCTCCAAGACCAAGACTAGAATATCTACAACCTCCAAGACCAAGACTAGAATATCTACAACCTCCAAGACCAAGACTAGAATATCTACAACCTCCAAGACCAAGACTAGAATATCTACAACCTCCAAGACCAAGACTAGACTATCTACAACCTCCAAGACCAAGACTAGAATATCTACAACCTCCAAGACTAGAATATCTACAACCTCCAAGACTAGAATATCTACAACCAAGAGCAAGACTAGAATATCTACAACCTCCAAGACCAAGACTAGAATATCTACAACCTCCAAGACCAAGACTAGAATATCTACAACCTCCAAGACCAAGACTAGACTATCTACAACCTCCAAGACCAAGACTAGAATATCTACAACCTCCAAGACTAGAATATCTACAACCTCCAAGACTAGAATATCTACAACCAAGAGCAAGACTAGAATATCTACAACCTCCAAGACCAAGACTAGAATATCTACAACCTCCAAGACCAAGACTAGACTATCTACAACCTCCAAGACCAAGACTAGAATATCTACAACCTCCAAGACTAGAATATCTACAACCTCCAAGACTAGAATATCTACAACCAAGAGCAAGACTAGAATATCTACAACCTCCAAGACCAAGACTAGAATATCTACAACCTCCAAGACCAAGACTAGACTATCTACAACCTCCAAGACCAAGACTAGAATATCTACAACCTCCAAGACTAGAATATCTACAACCTCCAAGACTAGAATATCTACAACCAAGAGCAAGACTAGAATATCTACAACCTCCAAGACTAGAATATCTACAACCTCCAAGACTAGAATATCTACAACCAAGAGCAAGACTAGAATATCTACAACCTCCAAGACTAGAATATCTACAACCTCCAAGACTATAATATCTACAACCAAGACCAAGACTAGAATATCTACAACCTCCAAGACTAGAATATCTACAACCTCCAAGACTAGAATATCTACAACCAAGACCAAGACTAGAATATCTACAACCAAGACCAAGACTAGAATATCTACAACCTCCAAGACCAAGACTAGAACATCTACAACCAAGACCAAGACTAGAATATCTACAACCAAGACCAAGACTAGAATATCTACAACCAAGACCAAGACTAGAATATCTACAACCTCCAAGACCAAGACTAGAATATCTACAACCTCCAAGACCAAGACTAGAATATCTACAACCTCCAAGACCAAGACTAGAATATCTACAACCTCCAAGACCAAGACTAGAATATCTACAACCAAGACCAAGACTAGAATATCTACAACCTCCAAGACCAAGACTAGAATATCTACAACCAAGACCAAGACTAGAATATCTACCACCTCCAAGACCAAGACTAGAATATCTACAACCAAGACCAAGACTAGAATATCTACAACCTCCAAGACCAAGACTAGAATATCTACAACCAAGACCAAGACTAGAATATCTACAACCTCCAAGACCAAGACTAGCATATATACAACCTCCAAGACCAAGACTAGAATATCTACAACCAAGACCAAGACTAGGATATCTACAACCAAGACCAAGACTAGCATATCTACAACCTCCAAGACCAAGACTAGAATATCTACAACCAAGACCAAGACTAGGATATCTACAACCAAGACCAAGACTAGCATATCTACAACCTCCAAGACCAAGACTAGAATATCTACAACCAAGACCAAGACTAGGATATCTACAACCAAGACCAAGACTAGGATTAGAACATAAAGAAAAAGTAAGCTACTGATGGTTCACTTCTCCATGGGGATCAAGGTCGATGTCACTCACCTGGTAGACCGGGAGGTCCTGGCTGGCCCTTGGCCCCTCGCACCGTGGGACCTCGGTCTCCTCTGTCGCCCAATTCACCTGCACCACACAGCATGTTAATTACAAGGGTTATTCTAAAACTCCTTTGGGTACATGAGCTGAATTTTGCTTTCAAATGTTCAAATAACAGTAACATTAAAAATCCTCTCCCCACCTTTGGGTCCTTTGAGTCCTAGGAGTCCTGGAGGTCCTTTGAGGCCAGGCAGTCCTCTTGCTCCAGCCTGCCCAGGGAAGCCACTGTCCCCTGGGGGTCCGGCAGGACCAGGAGGCCCTGGCTTACCAGGCAGGCCCGCTGCTCCAGACTCCGGCCTCCTTAGACTGGCAGCCAACTGGGCTAGTTGCTCTGTTGGAGCAAGAGGAATGGGAATGATGAGCAAACAATTAATCAATCAAATGTATTAAAGGCCCAGTGCAGTCCAAAATGTGATTTCCTTTGTTTTATATATATTTCCACACTTTAATATTGGAATAATACTGTGAAATTGTGAAAATTAGGATAATTCCCTTTTAGTGTAGGGGCTGTTTGAAAAGACCGCCTAAGATTTCTGCCTCTTTTGGTGGGATGGCGTTTTGGCCTGCCTGGTGACATTACCAGGTGATAAATCAGTTAATAGACCAATAAGAAAGAGAATTCCAAACCTCTCTGCCAATAACAGCTAGTTTTCAGTTTCCCCTCCCCACTTAGACCACTCCCAGACAGTGTTAGCAAAATTCTTGCTTGAGAAATGTCTCTTTGCTAAATTTATTGTTGACCGTTTCAATTTAAAACAATCACAATAAGGTACTCAATTGTTTTCACAGAAATGATTTGTTATTGAGATGAAAATGGAACTTTAATGAAGGCCTTTTTATAAATGTTATAAAAATTGTAGTCCTCCTTATTCTTACACATTCAAGTCTGCCTCGGTAAATTGAGCAGAGTGAAAATACTTATCGGAAAACATCCAACTCTACGGGATTGGTGTCCCTTAACCAGGACAGTTGTTGCTCAATATGTGATAATGTGACTAGAAAACATTGTATACAACAGCCAACTATCCGGGACAAAGACATGTCTTATAAGGGCAGAAAGCTTAAATTATTGTTAACTAACTGCAGTGTCCAATTTACAGTAGCTATTACACACAAAACATACCATGCTACTGTTTGAAGATAGCGCACAACAACAAAACACTTTTATCACGGCTGGTGATTTGATACATTCACCTCTGAAGGTATAAATCATGTACATACATTCAGTAATCTTGCTCTGATTTGTCATCCTGAGGGTCCCAGAGATAAAATGTAGTGTCATTTTTTAAATATTTAAATGTAGGAACTGGGATCTATAGTTTGACCCCACTAATGTCTCTGGCTCCACAACCACCCCGCTTGGCCCTCGAGATCCATCATGATCTAGATCCATCATGTATAACATTCCTGGGAGTGTTAAGCTTTAATATTTTATTACCATAGAATGTTTGTATGTTCTCTATAGTTATGTACTTGAAAATGTATAAATTGACCAATTCGGCACATTTGGGCAAACTCCTGGCAGACTTGATGCAAAATATTGTGTAGTGAGGTAATTGTTCTCTGGATCAGTCTGACACTTTGCAAACACACTGCTGCCATCTTGTGGACAGAATCTAAATTACACCTAGGATCCTACCTTAATGTATGGCCTTTCACTTGCATTTCAAAGATGATGGAACACAAAAATAAATAGAAAATGCACGTTGTTTTTATTATATTATCTTTTACCAGATCTAATTGTTTTATATTCTCCTACATTAATTTCACATTTCCACACACTTCAAAGTGTTAATTTTCAAATGTTATCAAGAATATGCATATCCTTGCTTCAGGTCCTGAGCTACAGGCAGTTAGATTTGGGTCATTTGAGGTGAAAATTTAAAAAAAGGGTACGATCCTTAAGAAACTGAAAAATATATATGTGTATTTATGGTGCCAAGAGTTCAACATAAAACTCCTAAGGCTTTTGGCTTGGTATTTTACACTCCAAATTCCAGTCTTTGTTTTTCTGCTTTTAGCAAAAGTGCAGGTCCTCTGGAGGTGAAATACATTTTTCAGCACATTGGGTATAAAAAAGTAATGAGTTTAGGAGGAGAGTAGTGGTAGTGGGAGGAGGGGGTGGGATACTGTAAGAGGGCCCAGGGAGAGAGACAAAAAAAACAGGCTGCCACTTCAGCATTTCTGGGGTTCAGGAGTCTGTTATCCATCAAACTAACAAAGGTTGAAGCGTATTTATGATGGGTTTTTTCTGCTTCCCTCTCTTCAAACTGTCAAGTCAGATATGCTATATCCCCCAAACTCAACTCTGGACCTCGAAGCCAGTTCTACTGCATTTCTTCATTGTTCCCCTCTAATCCGGGACTGATTTAGACCTGGGACACTGGCTGTGTACAATTCATTATTGGGTAGGACAGAAAAGCAGCAGGCTCCGGACCTCATAGGGTCAGAGTTGAATACCCCTGGTCTATAGTATAAACAATGAGGTTGGGGATATTACAGAGTGTTTATACTTAAAGGTAGAGTGGGATACATTGATTTTAAAGAAACTGAAGGAATGACAGTGTGCAATATTCTTACCTTGCATAACTCTCATGCAGACTTGTCTGATGTGTTGATCGCTTGGTTCTTTACCCTGAAGGATAACATAACAAAAGGTTTATGATGAGAAAACAGCTTTAATAAACATAGATTTAGCTTCTGAAATGCATTATGTAAGCCCTAGTTGTGTTATGCTGGATACACTGGAAAACTGTTGTCCATGGCCTAAGGTCCAGGAGGGAAAGGCCTAGCAGTAAGTTAGTACATTTGTAAGTAAGTAAGAATGTAAATAAGTTAGCATGTATGTAGGTTAGTAACTAAGTATGTAAGTAGGTATGTACGTACATAAGTAAGTAAGTAAGTACTATGTAAGTGAGTTTGTAGGTATATAAGTAAGCACGTAAGTTAATTAGTAAGTAAGTATGTAAGTTAGTAAGTTTGTAAGTAAGTTCAGGTATATAGTCTTCAAAGTTTTGGGTGGAGGTGGTTTGGGGGTACCTACCGCCGGTCCCTGTGACCCCTGATTCCTGGTGCGCCCCTGTTGCCCTGCATGCCACGTGGTCCAGAAGTACCAGCTGGGCCCTCGATGCCAGGCTGCCCTCTGCTACCCTCTGGCCCTCTGTTACCAGGCTCTCCTGGGTTTCCAACCTGGAGACAGAGAGGGGATAACTGGATCAGAACAACATTACATGGGTGGTATTGAGCTCAATGAAGACTTCTGAGTTCCGGGGTGCTGGGGAGCCAGCCATGGAATAAACTAACATCTGTTTTTATCTGGAACAAGAAAAACCCGGAAGATTGTATTGCGGAGATGTCGTCTCGTTTTGGATGACAGAAACCCCTGATGTTACAGGCATGAAATGGATGACCTTGGAGATCTCGTCCTGTGGCCCGACCTCCTTAGCTGTCTTACTCTGCTCAAAACTTGCATTAGCTGAGCCTGTTTCCAAATACACTTCAGGCTTCATTCATTAGCTGAGCCTGTTTCCAAATACACTTCAGGCTTCATTCATTAGCTGAGCCTGTTTCCAAATACACTTCAGGCTTCATTCATTAACTGAGCCTGTTACCAAATACACTTCAGGCTTCATTCATTAGCTGAGCATGTTTCCAAATACACTTCAGGCTTCATTCATTAGCTGAGCCTGTTTCCAAATACACTTCAGGCTTCATTCATTAGCTGAGCCTGTTTCCAAATACACTTCAGGCTTCATTCATTAGCTGAGCCTGTTTCCAAATACACTTCAGGCATCATTCATTAGCTGAGCCTGTTTCCAAATACACTTCAAGCTACATTCATTAGCTGAGCCTGTTTCCAAATACACTTCAGGCATCATTCATTAGCTGAGCCTGTTTCCAAATACACTTCAAGCTACACATTCATTAGCTGAGCCTGTTTCAAATACACTCCAGCTTCATTCATTAGCTGAGCCTGTTTCCAAATACACTTCAGGCTTCATTCATTAGCTGAGCCTGTTTCCAAATACACTTCAGGCTTCATTCATTAGCTGAGCCTGTTTCCAAATACACTTCAGGCTTCATTCATTAGCTGAGCCTGTTTCCAAATACACTTCAAGCTACATTCATTAGCTGAGCCTGTTTCCAAATACACTTCAGGCATCATTCATTAGCTGAGCCTGTTTCCAAATACACTTCAGGCTTCATTCATTAGCTGAGCCTGTTTCCAAATACACTTCAGGCTTCATTCATTAGCTGAGCCTGTTTCCAAATACACTTCAGGCTTCATTCATTAACTGAGCCTGTTACCAAATACACTTCAGGCTTCATTCATTAGCTGAGCCTGTTTCCAAATACACTTCAGGCTTCATTCATTAGCTGAGCCTGTTTCCAAATACACTTCAGGCTTCATTCATTAGCTGAGCCTGTTTCCAAATACACTTCAGGCTTCATTCATTAGCTGAGCCTGTTTCCAAATACACTTCAGGCATCATTCATTAGCTGAGCCTGTTTCCAAATACACTTCAAGCTACATTCATTAGCTGAGCCTGTTTCCAAATACACTTCAGGCATCATTCATTAGCTGAGCCTGTTTCCAAATACACTTCAAGCTACATTCATTAGCTGAGCCTGTTACCAAATACACTTCAGGCTTCATTCATTAGCTGAGCCTGTTTCCAAATACACTTCAGGCTTCATTCATTAGCTGAGCCTGTTTCCAAATACACTTCAGGCTTCATTCATTAGCTGAGCCTGTTTCCAAATACACTTCAGGCTTCATTCATTAGCTGGGCCTGTTTCCAAATACACTTCAGGCTTCATTCATTAGCTGAGCCTGTTTCCAAATACACTTCAGGCTTCATTCATTAGCTGAGCCTGTTACCAAATACACTTCAGGCTTCATTCATTAGCTGGGCCTGTTTCCAAATACACTTCAGGCTCCATTCATTAGCTGAGCCTGTTACCAAATACACTTCAGGCTTCATTGATTAGCTGGGCCTGTTTCCAAATACACTTCAGGCTCCATTCATTAGCTGGGCCTGTTTCCAAATACACTTCAGGCATCATTCATTAGCTGAGCCTGTTTCCAAATACACTTCAGGCTTCATTCATTAGCTGGGCCTGTTTCCAAATACACTTCAGGCTTCATTCATTAGCTGAGCCTGTTTCCAAATACACTTCAGGCTTCATTCATTAGCTGAGCCTGTTACCAAATACACTTCAGGCTTCATTCATTAGCTGGGCCTGTTTCCAAATACACTTCAGGCTCCATTCATTAGCTGAGCCTGTTACCAAATACACTTCAGGCTTCATTGATTAGCTGGGCCTGTTTCCAAATACACTTCAGGCTCCATTCATTAGCTGGGCCTGTTTCCAAATACACTTCAGGCTTCATTCATTAGCTGAGCCTGTTACCAAATACACTTCAGGCTTCATTCATTAGCTGGGCCTGTTTCCAAATACACTTCAGGCTTCATTCATTAGCTGAGCCTGTTTCCAAATACACTTCAGGCTTCATTCATTAGCTGGGCCTGTTTCCAAATACACTTCAGGCTTCATTCATTAGCTGAGCCTGTTTCCAAATACACTTCAGGCTTCATTCATTAGCTGAGCCTGTTTCCAAATACACTTCAGGCTTCATTCATTAGCTGAGCCTGTTTCCAAATACACTTCAGGCTTCATTCATTAGCTGAGCCTGTTACTAAATACACTTCAGGCTTCATTCATTAGCTGGGCCTGTTACCAAATACAATTCAGGCTTCATTCATTAGCTGAGCCTGTTTCCAAATACACTTCAGGCTTCATTCATTAGCTGGGCCTGTTACCAAATACACTTCAGGCTTCATTCATTAGCTGAGCCTGTTACCAAATACACTTCAGGCTTCATTCATTAGCTGAGCCTGTTACCAAATACACTTCAGGCTTCATTCATTAGCTGAGCCTGTTTCCAAATACACTTCAGGCTCTGATTTATCTCTACAGAAACTGCACATGGAGCTCGAACGAAATAGAATTCAAATAATTTAAACAACATCAGTCAATTAGTTTTTTTAAACGTTGAAAACCCCCTAAATGTTGGTTAACCACTTAGCACTACTACTAACACTCTATGGGTGCAGATAAACTGTCTCAATGTTATATTCCTGGTTGGAGACATGGAACTGTTTCTAGAAGAGTACAGAACTCACCACTCCTTTGGGTCCAGCTTCTCCTTGGTCACCCTATTATACAAATGAGAGAAACACAGAGGATTAGTTCAGGTGGAGTTAAAACGGGTTGTTTAAAAGGCTCCAATGTGAGGTTGGGTTGGATGCAATGAATCCTTGCTGGAGTGATAACTTACAACATCTCCTTTGTCTCCAGAGGTTCCCTCAGAACCTTGTCCCCCCTACACACACACACACACACCAATATAAATTATTTTGGGGTAAAATCACTCTTCTGGATATAACAAATGCCAAGGGTAAGTTAGAAACACACACACACACACACACACACACACACACACACACACACACACACACACACACACACACACACACACACACACACACACACACACACACACACACACACACACACACACACACACACACACACACACACACACACACACACACACACATATATACATTCATGCTACTCACACATCTCAACAGCTGCTACCAGATTCTTATTATGATTGCTAAATACAGCACAATTTAACCACTTGCCCACCAAAACATGTGTAAATATTGGACTATAAATTGTTATTCTACTATGTTGGACTATAAATTGTTATTCTACTATGTTGGACTATACATTGTTATTCTACTATGTTGGACTATACATTGTTATTCTACTATGTTGGACTATACATTGTTAGTCCACTATGTTGGACTATACATTGTTATTCTACTATGTTGGACTATAAATTGTTATTCTACTACGTTGGACTATAAATTGTTATTCTACTATGTTGGACTATACATTGTTATTCTACTATGTTGGACTATACATTGTTATTCTACTATGTTGGACTATAAATTGTTATTCTACTATGTTGGACTATATTGTTAATTGTTATTCTACTATGTTGGACTATACATTGTTATTCTACTATGTTGTTTGTTATTCTACTATGTTGGACTATATTGTTATTCTATTGTTATACATTGTTATTCTACTATGTTGGACTATAAATTGTTATTCTACTATGTTGGACTATACATTGTTAACTATGTTGGACTTACATTGTTATTACTATGTTGGACTATACATTGTTATTCTACTATGACTATACATTGACTATAAATTGTTATTCTACTATGTTGGACTATACATTGTTATTCTACTATGTTGGACTATACATTGTTATTCTACTATGTTGGACTATACATTGTTATTCTACTATGTTGGACTATACATTGTTATTCTACTATGTTGGACTATACATTGTTATTCTACTATGTTGGACTATACATTGTTATTCTACTATGTTGGACTATACATTGTTATTCTACTATGTTGGACTATACATTGTTATTCTACTATGTTGGACTACTATGTTGGACTATACATTGTTATTCTACATGTTTATACATTGTTATTCTACTATGTTGGACTATACATTGTTACTACTACATTGTTATTCTACTATGTTGGACTATACATTACATTGTTATTCTACTATGTTGGACTATACATTGTTATTCTACTATTGGACTATACATTGTTATTCTACTATGTTGGACTATACATTGTTATTCTACTATGTTGGACTATACATTGTTATTCTACTATGTTGGACTATACATTGTTATTCTACTATGTTGGACTATACATTGTTATTCTACTATGTTGGACTATACATTGTTATTCTACTATGTTGGACTATACATTGTTATTCTACTATGTTGGACTATACATTGTTATTCTACTATGTTGACTATACATTGTTATTCTACTATGTTACTATACATTGTTATTCTACTATGTTGGACTATACATTGTTATTCTACTATGTTGGACTATACATTGTTATTCTACTATGTTGGACTATACATTGTTATTCTACTATGTTGGACTATACATTGTTATTCTACTATGTTGGACTATACATTGTTATTCTACTATGTTGGACTATACATTGTTATTCTACTATGTTGGACTATACATTGTTATTCTACTATGTTGGACTATACATTGTTATTCTACTATGTTGGACTATACATTGTTATTCTACTATGTTGGACTATACATTGTTATTCTACTATGTTGGACTATAAATCTACTAAACCATTTGTTTTATGTTGTTTTCTGATCTTTTCTTATTTCTTATTGTTGTTGCGTTGTCCAGAAGGAACCTGCCAGTAAGCCTTTGGTCAGACAGTGTCTACCATGTGTATCCTGAACATACGACTAGTAAAACCTGACACTGGAAAGGGCCCATCCACACTCTGCTGCTGGAGTATCACATTGACTTTAAGATGCAGCCAGATATTGTTGTGAGAGATAAACAGACATTTTAAAAGATGGATTTCTTACCTGCTCCCCTTTAGGTCCTCCATCGCCAGCTTCTCCCTGAAGTGGAGGAGAAACCAGTTCACTATTGAAAATCTTTCAACTACAGTACAGTTAAACAATTATACTACTATGTAACGTTATACAGTAGATTTATACAGTTAGACAACAACACTAGTTATACTACTATGTAACGTTATACAGTAGATTTATACAGTTAGATAACAACACTAGTTATACTACTATGTAAAGTTATACAGTAGATTTATACAGTTAGACAACAACACTAGTTATACTACTATGTAAAGTTATACAGTAGATTTATAAAGTTAGACAACAACACTAGTTATACTACTATGTAAAGTCATACAGTAGATTTATACAGTTAGACAACAACACTAGTTATACTACTATGTAACGTTATACAGTAGATTTATACAGTTAGATAACAACACTAGTTATACTACTATGTAAAGTTATACAGTAGATTTATACAGTTAGACAACAACACTAGTTATACTACTATGTAAAGTTATACAGTAGATTTATACAGTTAGACAACAACACTAGTTATACTACTATGTAAAGTTATACAGTAGATTTATACAGTTAGACAACAACACTAGTTATACTACTATGTAAAGTTATACAGTAGATTTATACAGTTAGACAACAACACTAGTTATACTACTATGTAAAGTTATACAGTAGATTTATACAGTTAGACAACAACACTAGTTATACTACTATGTAAAGTTATACAGTAGATTTATACAGTTAGATAACAACACTAGTTATACTACTATGTAACGTTATACAGTAGATTTACACAGTTAGACAACAACACTAGTTATACTACTATGTAAAGTTATACAGTAGATGTATACAGTTAGACAACAACACTAGTTATACTACTATGTAAAGTTATACAGTAGATTTATACAGTATAATATCAGTAGTTTAGTTTTATAATATCAGTAGTATGTTTAGTTGTATAATATCAGTAGTATGTTTAGTTGTATAATATCAGTAGTATGTTTAGTTGTATAATATCAGTGATTGTTTCCCCACCAGACGGCAGGTCTCTACAGAGGGGATAGATACCAGTCAGAATAGAACGTCCTCTTATCTTACCCTCTCTCCCTTCACTCCGGGGAGGCCTGGGGGTCCGGGAACACCAGGAAGACCAAGATCTCCTTTAGGTCCCTACAAAACAAAGGAAGAGCGTCAACAAGGAGGTCAGAGGTCAACACCACACTACTGTATGTCCTTAGAGCAAGGTGCTTGCGGTGCAAGGATTGTGGGTTAGATTCCTGGGACAGACCATATGTAACATGTATGTACGCATGACTGTAGGATTACAAGCCTCTGCTGAATGGAATACTGTATGTAAATATCTAAACCTACAGAACACGACAGCAGAAAGTAGTGGAAACCTCAGATAAGACAGCAGAGTATGGAGAAACTAACCACAAGATCTTCAGTCATTAGGGCAACATACACTGGTGAATTAACTGTTCATGAGACGGCTATATCAGGGTCGTGACTCAAAACATGCACAGAAGAAAGGGAATTTCTAAAAACCTGGCTGCAATTTTTATTTTGTATGCTTATGTGTGTGTGTGTGTGTGTCTCTTTGTTCTCTGTGCTGGGCACACCTTTGATTGCTGACCGTGTGTGTGTGAGGAATGCCAAAGCAACAGAAGGCTCTTTCAGCCAGCTGGCCCTGGCCCTCATTCTCTCCTTACTGTGAAAATAGCCTCTGTGTGAGATCCTGAGATTCCGTTCAGAACTATTCTCTAGGGAATTTCTGTGTAACCACAGCCAGGTCCCCACTCTCTGTAACCACAGCCAGGTCCCCACTCTCTGTAACCACAGCCAGGTCCCCACTCTCTGTAACCACAGACAGGTCCCCACTCTCTGTAACCACAGCCAGGTCCCCACTCTCTGTAACCACAGCCAGGTCCACTCTCTGTAACCACAGCCAGGTCCACTCTCTGTAACCACAGCCAGGTCAACACTCTCTGTAACCACAGCCAGGTCCCCACTCTGTAACCACAGCCAGGTCCACTCTCTGTAACCACAGCCAGGTCCACTCTCTGTAACCACAGCCAGGTCCCCACTCTCTGTAACCACAGCCAGGTCCACTCTCTGTAACCACAGCCAGGTCCACTCTCTGTAACCACAGCCAGGTCCACTCTCTGTAACCACAGCCAGGTCTCCACTCTCTGTAACCACAGCCAGGTCCACTCTCTGTAACCACAGCCAGGTCCACTCTCTGTAATCACAGCCAGGTCCACTCTCTGTAACCACAGCCAGGTCCACTCTCTGTAACCACAGCCAGGTCCACTCTCTGTAACCACAGCCAGGTCCACTCTCTGTAACCACAGCCAGGTCCACTCTCTGTAACCACAGCCAGGTCCACTCTCTGTAACCACAGCCAGGTCCACCCTCTGTAACCACAGCCAGGTCCACTCTCTGTAACCACAGCCAGGTCCACTCTCTGTAACCACAGCCAGGTCCACTCTCTGTAACCACAGCCAGGTCCACTCTCTGTAACCACAGCCAGGTCCCCACTCTCTGTAACCACAGCCAGGTCCCCACTCCCCCTCTCTCTCTCTCTCCCTCTCTCTCTCTCTCTCTCTCTCTCTCTCTCTCTCCTCTCTCTCTCTCTCTCTCTCTCTCTCTCTCTCCTCTCTCTCTCTCTCTCTCTCTCTCTCTCTCTCTCTCTCTCTCTCTCTCTCCTCTCTCTCTCTCTCTCTCTCTCTCTCTCTCTCTCTCTCTCTCTCTCTCTCTCTCTCTCTCTCTCTCTCTCTCTCTCTCTCTCTCTCTCTCTCTCTCTCTCTCTCTCTCTCTCTCTCTCTCTCTCTCTCCCTCTCCCTCTCTCTCTCTCTCTCTCTCTCCCTCTCTCTCTCTCTCTCTCTCTCTCTCTCTCTCTCTCTCTCTCTCTCTCTCTCTCTCTCTCTCTCTCTCTCTCTCTCTCTCTCTCTCTCTCTCTCTCTCTCTCTCTCTCTCTCCTCTCATCACATCTCATCTCATCTCATCTTGGTGTTCCAGCCTAACTTTGTCATCATTGAGTCGTTGTTACAAAGTATGTTTCCTTTCGTTAATCCTTATATTATACCTGACACGAAGACACACAGCATCACACAGCAACCAGACAACAACAATAACTCACCCTGGACCCTGGTTTGCCCGGTGGGCCGGCTGGTCCTTGTACTCCGATGTCTCCCTAGAGAGGTGTCAAAGGGAATTACAAGAGAGAAGAAGAGGTTTGTTTTATTACACATTAATGCACGATAAAGGACATTAAAATGGCAAAACTGGTTGCATTGACATCACCGACATCATTATAACCCAATTACTACCAGTTGTAATCTGGTTGTGATGGCGTCATAAAAACAGCTTTGCCTGCTGGGAAATATAATAAATGACAGGATACTCACCGGTCCACCAATGGGTCCAACGGGTCCTAGACCTCCTGCTTTGCCTTGCTCTCCCTACACAGAGACATCACAGTGAACAGGTCGTTACTGGATGGACAACTTGAAATGCATTTTAAATCAACTTGGATTTGAATTGGACTTACTGTTTTACCAGCAGATCCTATTGTTCCAAGAAGACCTGCCTCTCCAGAGCTACCCTGAAGTAGAGCAACAGAAACAGAGTTTAGTGTCATAATCTCTCGAGGACTGATGCACGTACCATAGGATGGTATCGTAGTGTCTGTCAACAGACTGGGATGCCACAACTAACAAGGAACTGTGTCCAATGTGCAGATTTTTTCATCACTGATTTGGGACATTTGGCCCGTAGACTTGTCCAACACTTACAGAGAGCAGGGGGTGGAGCTACAGGTCAGTGTCAGGACAGTCAGGTCAGGGTCAGGACAGTCAGGTCAGGGTCAGGACAGTCAGGACAGTCAGGTCAGTGTCAGGACAGTCAGGTCAGTGTCAGGACAGTCAGGTCAGTGTCAGGACAGTCAGGTCAGTGTCAGGACAGTCAGGTCAGGTCAGATTCAGGACAGTCAGGTCAGTGTCAGGACAGTCAGGTCAGATTCAGGACAGTCAGGTCAGTGTCAGGACAGTCAGGTCAGATTCAGGACAGTGAGGTCAGTGTCAGTGTCAGGACAGTCAGGTCAGTGTCAGTGTCAGGACAGTCAGGTCAGTGTCAGGACAGTCAGGTCAGTGTCAGGACAGTCAGGTCAGTGTCAGTGTCAGGACAGTCAGGTCAGTGTCAGGACAGTCAGGTCAGATTCAGGACAGTCAGGTCAGTGTCAGGACAGTCAGGTCAGTGTCAGTGTCAGGACAGTCAGGTCAGTGTCAGGACAGTCAGGTCAGGTCAGATTCAGGACAGTCAGGTCAGTGTCAGGACAGTCAGGTCAGATTCAGGACAGTCAGGTCAGTGTCAGGACAGTCAGGTCAGTGTCAGGACAGTCAGGTCAGTGTCAGTGTCAGGACAGTCAGGTCAGTGTCAGGACAGTCAGGTCTGTGTCAGTGACAGGAAAGTCAGGTCAGATTCAGACAGTCAGGTCAGTGTCAGGGCAGTCAGGTCAGTGTCAGGACAGTCAGGTCAGATTCAGGACAGTCAGGTCAGATTCAGGACAGTCAGGTCAGTGTCAGGACAGTCAGGTCAGATTCAGGACAGTCAGGTCAGTGTCAGGACAGTCAGGTCAGATTCAGGACAGTCAGGTCAGTGTCAGGACAGTCAGGTCTGTGTCAGTGACAGGACAGTCAGGTCAGATTCAGGACAGTCAGGTCAGTGTCAGGACAGTCAGGTCTGTGTCAGTGACAGGACAGTCAGGTCAGATTCAGGACAGTCAGGTCAGTGTCAGGACAGTCAGGTCAGTGTCAGGACAGTCAGGTCAGTGTCAGTGTCAGGACAGTCAGGTCAGTGTCAGTGTCAGGACAGTCAGGTCAGTGTCAGGACAGTCAGGTCAGTGTCAGGACAGTCAGGTCTGTGTCAGGACAGTCAGGTCTGTGTCAGTGTCAGGACAGTCAGGTCAGTGTCAGGACAGTCAGGTCAGGTCAGTGTCAGGACAGTCAGGTCAGTGTCAGGACAGTCAGGTCAGTGTCAGGACCAGGACAGTCAGGTCAGTGTCAGGACAGTCAGGTCAGTGTCAGGACAGTCAGGTCTGTGTCAGGACAGTCAGGTCAGTGTCAGGACAGTCAGGTCAGGTCAGATTCAGGACAGTCAGGTCAGTGTCAGGACAGTCAGGTCAGTGTCAGGACAGTCAGGTCAGTGTCAGTGTCAGGACAGTCAGGTCAGTGTCAGGACAGTCAGGTCAGTGTCAGGACAGTCAGGTCTGTGTCAGGACAGTCAGGTCAGTGTCAGGACAGTCAGGTCAGATTCAGGACAGTGTCAGGACAGTCAGGTCAGTGTCAGGACAGTCAGGTCAGTGTCAGTGTCAGGACAGTCAGGTCAGTGTCAGGACAGTCAGGTCAGTGTCAGGACAGTCAGGTCTGTGTCAGGACAGTCAGGTCAGTGTCAGGACAGTCAGGTCAGTGTCAGGACAGTCAGGTCAGGACAGTTAGGTCAGTGTCAGGACAGTCAGGTCAGTGTCAGGACAGTCAGGTCAGTATCAGGACAGTCAGGTCAGTGTCAGGACAGTCAGGTCAGTGTCAGGACAGTCAGGTCAGTGTCAGGACAGTCAGGTCAGTGTCAGGACAGTCAGGTCAGTGTCAGTCAGGACAGTCAGGTCAGTGTCAGGACAGTGTCAGGACAGTCAGGTCAGTGTCAGGACAGTCAGGTCTGTGTCAGGACAGTCAGGTCAGTGTCAGGACAGTCAGGTCAGATTCAGGACAGTCAGGTCAGTGTCAGGACAGTCAGGTCAGTGTCAGGACAGTCAGGTCAGTGTCAGGACAGTCAGGACAGTGTCAGGACAGTCAGGTCAGTCAGGTCAGGACAGTCAGGTCAGTGTCAGGACAGTCAGGTCAGTGTCAGGACAGTCAGGTCAGTGTCAGGACAGTCAGGTCAGTGTCAGGACAGTCAGGTCTGTGTCAGGACAGTCAGGTCAGTGTCAGGACAGTCAGGTCAGTGTCAGGACAGTCAGGTCAGATTCAGGACAGTCAGGTCAGTGTCAGGACAGTCAGGTCAGTGTCAGGACAGTCAGGTCAGGACAGTTAGGTCAGTGTCAGGACAGTCAGGTCAGTGTCAGGACAGTCAGGTCAGTGTCAGTGTCAGGACAGTCAGGTCTGTGTCAGGACAGTCAGGTCTGTGTCAGGACAGTCAGGTCAGTGTCAGGACAGTCAGGCCAGATTCAGGACAGTCAGGTCAGTGTCAGGACAGTCAGGTCAGTGTCAGTGTCAGGACAGTCAGGTCAGTGTCAGGACAGTCAGGTCAGTGTCAGGACAGTCAGGTCAGTGTCAGGACAGTCAGGTCTGTGTCAGGACAGTCAGGTCAGTGTCAGGACAGTCAGGTCAGATTCAGGACAGTCAGGTCAGTGTCAGGACAGTCAGGTCAGTGTCAGGACAGTCAGGTCAGGACAGTTAGGTCAGTGTCAGGACAGTCAGGTCAGTGTCAGGACAGTCAGGTCAGTGTCAGTATCAGGACAGTCAGGTCAGTGTCAGGACAGTCAGGTCAGTGTCAGGACAGTCAGGTCAGTGTCAGTGTCAGGACAGTCAGGTCAGTGTCAGGACAGTCAGGTCAGTGTCAGGACAGTCAGGTCTGTGTCAGGACAGTCAGGTCAGTGTCAGGACAGTCAGGTCAGATTCAGGACAGTCAGGTCAGTGTCAGGACAGTCAGGTCAGTGGCAGGACAGTCAGGTCAGTGTCAGGACAGTGTCAGGACAGTCAGGTCAGTGTCAGGACAGTCAGTGTCAGTGTCAGGACAGTCAGGTCAGTGTCAGGACAGTCAGGTCAGTGTCAGGACAGTCAGGTCTGTGTCAGGACAGTCAGGTCTGTGTCAGGACAGTCAGGTCAGTGTCAGGACAGTCAGGCCAGATTCAGGACAGTCAGGTCAGTGTCAGGACAGTCAGGTCAGTGTCAGTGTCAGGACAGTCAGGTCAGTGTCAGGACAGTCAGGTCAGTGTCAGGACAGTCAGGTCTGTGTCAGGACAGTCAGGTCAGTGTCAGGACAGTCAGGTCAGATTCAGGACAGTCAGGTCAGTGTCAGGACAGTCAGGTCAGTGTCAGGACAGTCAGATCAGTGTCAGGACAGTCAGGTCAGGGTCAGTCAGTGTCAGGCAGTCAGGTCAGTGTCAGGACAGTCAGGTCAGGACAGTCAGGTCAGTGTCAGGACAGTCAGGTCAGTGTCAGGACAGTCAGGTCAGTGTCAGGACAGTCAGGTCAGATTCAGGACAGTCAGGTCAGTGTCAGGACAGTCAGGTCAGTGTCAGGACAGTCAGGTCAGTGTCAGGACAGTCAGGTCAGATTCAGGACAGTCAGGTCAGTGTCAGGACAGTCAGGTCAGTGTCAGGACAGTCAGGTCAGTGTCAGGGCAGTCAGGTCAGTGTCAGGACAGTCAGGTCAGGGTCAGGACAGTCAGGTCAGGGTCAGGACAGTCAGGACAGTCAGGTCAGTGTCAGGACAGTCAGGTCAGGGTCAGGACAGTCAGGACAGTCGGGTCAGTGTCAGGACAGTCGGGTCAGTGCCAGGGCAGTCGGGTCAGGGTCAGGACAGTCAGGACAGTTGGGTCAGTGTTAGGACAGTCAGGTCAGTGTCAGGACAGTCAGGTCAGTGTCAGGACAGTCAGGTCAGTGTCAGGACAGTCGGGTCAGTGTCAGGACAGTCGGGTCTGTGTTAGGACAGTCGGGTCAGGGTCAGGACAGTCAGGTCAGGGTCAGGACAGTCAGGTCAGGGTCAGGACAGTCAGGTCAGTGTCAGGACAGTCAGGTCAGGGTCAGGACAGTCAGGACAGTCGGGTCAGTGTCAGGACAGTCGGGTCAGTGCCAGGGCAGTCGGGTCAGTGTTAGGACAGTCAGGTCAGTGTCAGTGTCAGGACAGTCAGGTCAGGACAGTCAGGTCAGGGTCAGGACAGTCAGGACAGTTGGGTCAGTGTTAGGACAGTCAGGTCAGTGTCAGGACAGTCAGGTCAGTGTCAGGACAGTCAGGTCAGTGTCAGGACAGTCGGGTCAGTGTCAGGACAGTCGGGTCAGTGTCAGGACAGTCGGGTCTGTGTTAGGACAGTCGGGTCAGTGTTAGGACAGTCAGGTCAGGGTCAGGACAGTGTCAGGACAGTCAGGTCAGGGTCAGGACAGTTAGGACAATCAGGTCAGTGTCAGGACAGTCAGGTCAGTGTCAGGACAGTCAGGTCAGGGTCAGGACAGTCAGGTCAGTCAGGTCAGTGTCAGGACAGTCAGGACAGTCAGGTCAGTGTCAGGACAGTCAGGACAGTTACAGTGAGGGAAAAAGTATTTGATCCCCTGCTGATTTTGTACGTTTGCCCACTGATAAAGAAATGATCTGTCTATAATTTTAATGGTAGGTTTATTTGAACAGTGAAAGACAGAATAACAACAAAAAAATCCAGAAAACGCACGTCAAAAATGTTATAAATTTATTTGCATTTTAATCAGGGAAATAAGTATTTGACCCCCTCTCAATCAGAAAGATTTCTGGCTCCCAGGTGTCTTTTATACAGGTAACGAGCTGAGATTAGGAGCACACTCTTAAAGGGAGTGCTCCTAATCTCAGTTTGTTACCTGTATAAAAGTCTCCTGTCCACAGAAGCAATCAATCAATCAGATTCCAAACTCTCCACCATGGCCAAGACCAAAGAGCTCTCCAAGGATGTCAGGGACAAGATTGTAGACCTACACAAGGCTGGAATGGGCTACAAGACCATCGCCGAGCAGCTTGGTGAGAAGGTGACAACAGTTGGTACGATTATTTGCTAATGGAAGAAACACAAAAGAACTGTCAATCTCCCTCGGCCTGGGGCTCCATGCAAGATCTCACCTCGTGGAGTTGCAATGATCATGAGAACGGTGAGGAATCAGCCCAGAACTACACATGAGGATATTGTCAATGATCTCAAGGCAGCTGGGACCATAGTCACCAAGAAAACAATTGGTAACACATTACGCCGTGAAGGACTGAAATTCTGCAGCGCCCGCAAGGTCCCCCTGCTCAAGAAAGCACACATACATGCCCGTCTGAAGTTTGCCAATGAACATCTGAATGATTCAGAGGACAACTGTGTGAAAGTGTTGTGGTCAGATGAGACCAAAATGGAACTCTTTGGCATCAACTCAACTCGCCGTGTTTGGAGGAGGAGGAATGCTGCCTATGACCCCAAGAACACCATCCCCACCGTCAAACATGGAGGTGGAAACATTATGCTTTGGGGGTGTTTTTCTGCTAAGGGGACAGGACAACTTCACCGCATCAAAGGGGCGATGGACGGGGCCATGTACCATCAAATCTTGGGTGAGGACCTCCTTCCCTCAGCCAGGGCATTGAAAATGGGTCGTGGATGGGTATTCCAGCATGACAATGACCCAAAACACACGGCAAAGGCAACAAAAGAATGGCTCAAGAAGAAGCACATTAAGGTCCTGGAGCGGCCTAGCCAGTCTCCAGACCTTAATCCCATAGAAAATCTGTGGAGGGAGCTGAAGATTTGAGTTGCCAAACGTCAGCCTCGAAACCTTAATGACTTGGAGAAGATCTGCAAAGAGGAGTGGGACAAAATCCCTCCTGAGATGTGTGCAAACCTGGTGGCCAACTACAAGAAATGTCTGACCTCTGTGATTGCCAACAAGGGTTTTGCCACCAAGTACCAAGTCATGTTTTGGAGGGGTCAAATAATTATTTCCCTCATTAAAATGCAAATCAATTTATAACATTTCTGACATGCGTTTTTCTGGATTTTTTGTTGTTATTCTGTCTCTCACTGTTCAAATAAACCTTCCATTAAAATTATAGACTGATGATTTCTTTGTCAGTGGGCAAACGTACAAAATCAGCAGGGGATCAAATACTTTTCCCCCTCACTGTAGGTCAGTACCCATGCTCTTATCCAGCTGCAGCTCCTCAGTGACATAGACTAGCTCTATTTGTCAAAAGGGTTGAGTTTATGGCACAGAGTAATTAATGCCCATTGGCTGTAGATGAATTGATGTAAGTGGTGCATTGTGGGTGAATTAGGAATTGGAATACTATTTTAATAGGATCTCTATGATGCCTACCTTCTCTCCACCAGTTCCTTTAGAGCCAGGAGAACCAGGTAATCCCTAGAGAGGAAACACAACATTGTCAATCAAAATCAATCTACAGTAACAATAATTATCATGTAAATACCTAGAATACATCTGACCAAACCACTCATCCATGTATTATCCATTTCAAAGATGTTGTTGAAAACATGAAAATCTCAAATGTTTGTAAAAAAAAAAAAGAACCTACACAATGGTGGTTGTCAATCAGAAACAATTATCTCATGTTATTATTATTATGTTATTTCACATCAGGATTAGAATACAGGAGGCTGAGGAGGATTACACAGGCGCAACCAATCAGAACACCTGTTAGTGTGAGGTCAAAGGTCATACTTACAGGAAGTCCCTGAAGCCCCACCTCCCCTGGAGACCCAGCCTTGCCAATGGTGCCCTGTGGAGAAAGAGAGTTATGTGAGTTAAGATGAACTTTTGACATCACAGTTGTAATCTTAACTTGATTTGACAACTCCTGCTGATTCCTCCGTTCAAACAGTATGAATCCCATTTTATAGTAGACTTTTCAGAATGCTGTGATCTCCATTGCCAGGCCAATAGAAATCTCTGCAGAAAAGAATCACTAGACCTATGAGAGGGCACAGCAAAAGTAGAACGATGCATCTAAACATCTTACAGTAGATCCTATCCCTACCTTTCCACCTGGCAATCCAGGAATACCTTCACGGCCATCCACTCCTGACAAACCCTAGACATGAAAAAAGAACCACGACAATTATTCCATGACAAGTGTTAATGTTCCAAGAAGGTTCTATGGTTCTATGAATGATTCTGTGGCTTAAATGATTCTAAGAGTCTATGAATACACAACAGACAGGATATGCTTACATTTTGCACTGCCAAGACTGATTGTTTATGCTGTGATTACAATAGTCACAGTAATACTTACACCCTTTCCCTTGGGCCCAGGAAGACCTGTGATTCCTCTTCCACCTTGAGATCCCTAGATAACAACACAATAGGATAAGGAACCAATCAGGGCATCAGCATTACACCATCACCACCCCAGACAGTGACTAAAGACAAGAATCAATTTGTCCATGTGAAACCATGGTAGGTGTATTTTTTACTCTGAAACCCACCTCATCACCTTTAGGACCAGACTCGCCCATCACGCCCCTCTGGCCTTGGTCACCCTAACAAGAGACAGCATCAACATATTGTAAGACAAAACCTTTTCACAGATGTTTAATCATGTCCTTCATTGAGAACAAGACACAGTGCCGTATTCCTGAAACACTCACCTTAACATTAGTGAAATCATAATGAACAGGAGAAGGGGATTATGGGAGAATACTTACAGTGGCTCCTTCAACACCCTGGGGACCTGGATCTCCATCATGTCCTCGTGCTCCCTGTCACAACACCAGGGGTATATTAGCATTAAGATGACAGAGAGGATTGAAATACAATTAACTTCAAAGAGTGACTCTTACCAGTCCACCTTTGGGCCCCATCATTCCAGTGGAGCCTCTGATTCCCTGAGGACCCTGGAATCACACAACAGCAGAAAGACAAACTGTCACTAACTGTCACCATAGACAGTCTGTTATATTATCACTACAGACAGTCTGTTATATTATCACTACAGACAGTCTGTTATAGTATCACTACAGACAGTCTGTTATAGTATCACTACAGACAGTCTGTTATATTATCACTACAGACAGTCTGTTATATTATCACTACAGACAGTCTGTTATAGTATCACTACAGACAGTCTGTTATAGTATCACTACAGACAGTCTGTTATAGTATCACTACAGACAGTCTGTTATAGTATCACTACAGACAGTCTTTTATAGTATCACTACAGACAGTATGTTATAGTATCACTACAGACAGTCTGTTATATTGTCACTACAGACAGTCTGTTATATTATCTGTTAAAGGTAGGTTAATGAGAGTATCAAACCGTTGGGCCCTGGGATCCAAGGTCCCCTGTGGTTCCCTGGTCACCCTCTTCACCCTAGAGGGAGAGAGGTAACATGCAGACATCAGTAAGATGAACAGCTGTGTATGACAGAGACATTAAAACATAAGTAGGTACATTTATAGGAGGATAGAAAGATGGATTTCAAATGTAAGCTGTTTCAAAACAACTTTAATGGCCGCAAAACAACTCCCATGGACTTTAAATCAATGTTCCTACAGCCTCGTTGACTCAGATACATGACACACGTTTCAATGAAATGGACACTACCGCTGATCACATTGCCAAAGGTGTGAGTGCTGTCAGCTGTCAGAGACTACACGCTTTGACTTGTGAGTGAAAAGCATGCATGTTCTACACCAGACACCCTTCAATAGAGCCACGAAGCAAGGCTGAATTCTATACATGGAGAAAGTCATTTACAGTCCATGGATACATGGAGTCTTGAATCCGGACAGACAGACAGACAATGAATGGAGTTATAGGCCACTAGGTGATGAAGTGACTTGGGTATAGAACTGAACTTATTTCCTTATATATGGATGTATGGAACCATTACAGGGCTGAGTGTGGATGTGTTAGCATGGCATTCCACATCAACCATAACCCCTGCATCACTAACATGGTCTGCGTCCCAAATCACACCCTAATCCCTATAAAGTGCTCTACTTTTGACCAGGGCCCATAGGGCTGTGTTCATATGTAGAGCACTATGTAGGGAATGTGGACGCAGACATGGAAATAGTTTACTTTCAGGCAACATATCACTCACAGCCTTTCTAAATGAAATGAGGCAAAAATATGAAAAAGTGTGAGGTTTATGTTGTGCAGAGATCCTATAAGCAGGTAGAGATCCTATAGCATGTAGAGATCCTATAGCAGGCAGAGATCCTATAGCAGGTAGAGATCCTATAGCAGGCAGAGATCCTATAGCAGGCAGAGATCCTATAGCAGGTAGAGATCATATAGCATGTAGAGATCCTATAGCAGGTAGAGATCCTATAGCAGGTAGAGATCCTATAGCAGGTAGAGATCCTATAGCAGGTAGAGATCCTATAGCAAGTAGAGATACTATAGCAGGCCCTGACCGCATGGATCACAGGCCCTGACCGCATGGATCACAGGCCCTGACCGCATGGATCACAGGCCCTGACCGCATAGATCTCAGGCCCTGACCGCATAGATCTCAGGCCCTGCCCGCATGGATCTCAGGCCCTGACCGCATAGATCTCAGGCCCTGCCCGCATGGATCTCAGGCCCTGACTGCATGGATCTCAGGCCCTGACTGCATGGATCTCAGGCCCTGACTGCATGGATCTCAGGCCCTGACTGCATGGATCACAGGCCCTGACTGCATGGATCTCAGGCCCTGACTGCATGGATCTCAGGCCCTGACTGCATGGATCACAGGCCCTGACTGCATGGATCTCAGGCCCTGACTGCATGGATCACAGGCCCTGACTGCATGGATCACAGGCCCTGACTGCATGGATCTCAGGCCCTGACTGCATGGATCACAGGCCCTGACTGCATGGATCTCAGGCCCTGACTGCATGGATCTCAGGCCCTGACTGCATGGATCACAGGCCCTGACTGGATGTATATCAGGCCCTGACCACATGGATCACAGGCTGGACGCATACTGACAGCTAAGAAGTAGCAGTGAGAGTATTTCTTGTAATGTCTAATCTGAATATCTTCGTCAGTCAAGATGTAAAGCTGATCTCACGACGCATCACATGAAGCAATGAGACCAGAGGAGCTACAAATCTCCAAGCGTATTTTATGTCATGGAAACATCTGGTCTGGTTTTCCAGGAAACAGACTAAACCTAGTTCTGGACCAAGTCATTTTAATGCCGTGTAGGTTTTTGTTCAGTTCTCTGAATGTGTCTAAAATGTAAGCCCTTACCTTGTGCCCTTGTTTCCCAGGCTCTCCTCCTTCCCCTTTTACTCCTTTGTGACCCTAGAAAACAGAGGCACATGAAGCTTAAACACCCTCCCCAATCTCTATCACATATCACTGTTAGACTATCATATTACTAACTGTGAAGACAATAGAATAGAATTAAACCAATGACTTCTGTGAGGCTGTAGGTTGAAGCAGCTATGGTTACCATTAGCACAATATATGATAACTTATGAGACCAAGCTATCAATACACCACTGGCTATGTTCCAGTGCTCTTCCTAGCACACCACTGAGAACGTTTATCCATTACATAACTTCACATGATACACTAGTGAGGGCATGCACTCTCCTTGCCCCTGACCCCTGACCCTTGACTCACCTTCATGCCAGGGAGGCCGGGATGACCAGGTGTCCCAGGTGGACAGGCACCAGGGCACTAAACAGCAGCAGGATAAATCAACAGGGTCAGATTATCACTCATATGTGTAATGCCAGGCACTGAGTTGTGTGAACTTGAACGAACAAAGTCTTACCAGCTCGGCACTCAAATCCTGCATCCCTGCTGCACCCTGAAAAACACATCATTTTGAGAATTGTTAATCGGTTGATTAGGAAGATTAGATGACTGTTCAACGTACCACTCTGTGTTCGATGTACTACTCACTCTAGACCCTACTGATCCACAGATGTACTACTCACTCTAGACCCTACTGATCCACAGATGTACTACTCACTCTAGACCCTACTGATCCACAGATGTACTACTCACTCTAGACCCTGCTGATCCACAGATGTACTACTCACTCTAGACCCTACTGATCCACAGATGTACTACTCACTCTAGACCCTACTGATCCACAGATGTACTACTCACTCTAGACCCTACTGATCCACAGATGTACTACTCACTCTAGACCCTACTGATCCACAGATGTACTACTCACTCTAGACCCTGCTGATCCACAGATGTACTACTCACTCTAGACCCTACTGATCCACAGATGTACTACTGACTCTAGACCCTACTGATCCACAGATGTACTACTCACTCTAGACCCTACTGATCCACAGATGTACTACTCACTCTAGACCCTACTGATCCACAGATGTACTACTCACTCTAGACCCTACTGATCCACAGATGTACTACTCACTCTAGACCCTACTGATCCACAGATGTACTACTCACTCTAGACCCTGCTGATCCACAGATGTACTACTCACTCTAGACCCTGCTGATCTACAGATGTACTACTGACTCTAGACCCTGCTGATCCACAGATGTACTACTCACTCTAGACCCTGCTGATCCACAGATGTACTACTCACTCTAGACCCTGCTGATCCACAGATGTACTACTCACTCTAGACCCTGCTGATCCACAGATGTACTACTCACTCTAGACCCTACTGATCCACAGATGTACTACTCACTCTAGACCCTGCTGATCCACAGATGTACTACTCACTCTAGACCCTACTGATCCACAGATGTACTACTCACTCTATACCCTACTGATCCACAGATGTACTACTGACTCTAGACCCTACTGATCCACAGATGTACTACTCACTCTAGACCCTACTGATCCACAGATGTACTACTGACTCTAGACCCTGCTGATCCACAGATGTACTACTCACTCTAGACCCTACTGATCCACAGATGTACTACTCACTCTAGGCCCTACTGATCCACAGATGTACCTCACTCTAGACCCTGCCACAGATGTACTACTCACTCTAGACCCTGCTGATCCACAGACTCTGACCCTGCTGATCCACAATGTACTACTCACTCTAGACCCTGCTGATCCACAGATGTACTACTCACTCTAGACCCTACTGATCCACAGATGTACTACTCACTCTAGACCCTACTGATCCACAGATGTACTACTCACTCTAGACCCTGCTGATCCACAGATGTACTACTCACTCTAGACCCTGCTGATCCACAGATGTACTACTCACTCTAGACCCTGCTGATCTACAGATGTACTACTGACTCTAGACCCTGCTGATCCACAGATGTACTACTCACTCTAGACCCTGCTGATCCACAGATGTACTACTCACTCTAGACCCTGCTGATCCACAGATGTACTACTCACTCTAGACCCTGCTGATCCACAGATGTACTACTCACTCTAGACCCTTCTGATCCACAGATGTACTACTCACTCTAGACCCTGCTGATCCACAGATGTACTACTCACTCTAGACCCTTCTGATCCACAGATGTACTACTCACTCTAGACCCTTCTGATCCACAGATGTACTACTCACTCTAGACCCTGCTGATCCACAGATGTACTACTCACTCTAGACCCTGCTGATCCACAGATGTACTACTCACTCTAGACCCTGCTGATCCACAGATGTACTACTCACTCTAGACCCTGCTGATCCACAGATGTACTACTCACTCTAGACCCTGCTGATCCACAGATGTACTACTCACTCTAGACCCTACTGATCCACAGATGTACAACTCACTCTAGACCCTGCTGATCCACAGATGTACTACTCACTCTAGGCCCTACTGATCCACAGATGTACTACTCACTCTAGACCCTACTGATCCACAGATGTACTACTCACTCTAGGCCCTACTGATCCACAGATGTACTACTCACTCTTGACCCTGCTGATCTACAGATGTACTACTCACTCTAGACCCTGCTGATCCACAGATGTACTACTCACTCTAGACCCTACTGATCCACAGATGTACAACTCACTCTAGACCCTGCTGATCCACAGATGTACTACTCACTCTAGGCCCTACTGATCCACAGATGTACTACTCACTCTAGACCCTACTGATCCACAGATGTACTACTCACTCTAGACCCTACTGATCCACAGATGTACTACTCACTCTAGACCCTGCTGATCTACAGATGTACTACTCACTCTAGACCCTGCTGATCTACAGATGTACTACTGACTCTCGGCCCTGCTGATCCACAATGTACTACTCACTCTAGACCCTGCTGATCCACAGATGTACTACTCACTCTAGACCCTACTGATCCACAGATGTACTACTCACTCTAGACCCTGCTGATCCACAGATGTACTACTCACTCTAGACCCTACTGATCCACAGATGTACTACTCACTCTAGACCCTGCTGATCCACAGATGTACTACTCACTCTAGACCCTACTGATCCACAGATGTACTACTCACTCTAGACCCTACTGATCCACAGATGTACTAGACTCTAGACCCTACTGATCCACAGATGTACTACTCACTCTAGACCCTGCTGATCCACAGATGTACTACTCACTCTAGACCCACTGATCCACAGAGACCCTAGACCCTGCTGATCCACAGATGTACTACTCACTCTAGACCCTGCTGATCCACAGATGTACTACTCACTCTAGACCCTGCTGATCCACAGATGTACTACTCACTCTAGACCCTGCTGATCCACAGATGTACTACTCACTCTAGACCCATCTGATCCACAGATGTACTACTCACTCTAGACCCTGCTGATCCACAGATGTACTACTCACTCTAGACCCTTCTGATCCACAGATGTACTACTCACTCTAGACCCTTCTGATCCACAGATGTACTACTCACTCTAGACCCTGCTGATCCACAGATGTACTACTCACTCTAGACCCTGCTGATCCACAGATGTACTACTCACTCTAGACCCTGCTGATCCACAGATGTACTACTCACTCTAGACCCTCTGATCCACAGATGACCCTCTAGACCCTGCTGATCCACAGATGTACTACTCACTCTAGACCCTGATCCACAGATGTACTCTCACAGATGTACAGATGTACTACTCACTCTAGACCCTGCTGATCCACAGATGTACTACTCACTCTAGACCCTGCTGATCCACAGATGTACTACTCACTCTAGACCCTGCTGATCCACAGATGTACTACTCACTCTAGACCCTACTGATCCACAGATGTACTACTCACTCTAGACCCTGCTGATCCACAGATGTACTACTCACTCTAGACCCTACTGATCCACAGATGTACTACTCACTCTAGGCCCTGCTGATCCACAGATGTACTACTCACTCTAGACCCTGCTGATCCACAGATGTACTACTCACTCTAGACCCTGCTGATCCACAGATGTACTACTCACTCTAGACCCTGCTGATCCACAGATGTACTACTCACTCTAGGCCCTACTGACCCAGATGTACTACTCACTCTGATCCACAGATGTACTACTCACTCTAGACCCTGCTGATCCACAGATGTACTACTCACTCTAGACCCTGCTGATCCACAGATGTACTACTCACTCTAGACCCTGCTGATCCACAGATGTACTACTCCTCTAGACCCTGCTGATCCACAGATGTACTACTCACTCTAGACCCTGCTGATCCACAGATGTACTACTCACTCTAGACCCTGCTGATCCACAGATGATCCACAGATGTACTACTCACTCTAGACCCTGCTGATCCACAGATGTACTACTCACTCTAGACCCTGCTGATCCACAGATGTACTACTCACTCTAGACCCCTGATCCACAGATGACTCTAGACCCTACTGATCTAGACCCTGCTGATCCACAGATGTACTACTCACTCTAGACCCTGCTGATCCACAGATGTACTACTCACTCTAGACCCTACTGATCCACAGATGTACTACTCACTCTAGACCCTGCTGATCCACAGATGTACTACTCACTCTAGACCCTACTGATCCACAGATGTACTACTCACTCTAGACCCTGCTGATCCACAGATGTACTACTCACTCTAGGCCCTACTGATCCACAGATGTACTACTCACTCTAGGCCCTGCTGATCCACAGATGTACTACTCACTCTAGACCCTGCTGATCCACAGATGTACTACTCACTCTGATCCACAGATGCCCTCTGATCCACAGATGTACTACTACTCCCTACTGATCCACAGATGTACTACTCACTCTAGGCCCTACTGATCCACAGATGTACTACTCACTCTAGACCCTGCTGATCCACAGATGTACTACTCACTCTAGACCCTGCTGATCCACAGATGTACTACTCACTCTAGACCCTACTGATCCACAGATGTACTACTCACTCTAGACCCTGCTGATCCACAGATGTACTACTCACTCTAGACCCTGCTGATCCACAGATGTACTACTCACTCTAGACCCTGCTGATCCACAGATGTACTACTCACTCTAGACCCTGCTGATCCACAGATGTACTACTCACTCTAGACCCTACTGATCCACAGATGTACTACTCACTCTAGGCCCTACTGATCCACAGATGTACTACTCACTCTAGACCCTGCTGATCCACAGATGTACTACTCACTCTAGACCCTGCTGATCCACAGACCCTGCTGATCCACAGATGTACTACTCACTCTAGACCCTACTGATCCACAGATGTACTACTCACTCTAGACCCTCTGCTGATCCACAGATGTACTACTCACTCTAGACCCTGCTGATCCACAGATGTACTACTCACTCTAGACCCTACTGATCCACAGATGTACTACTCACTCTAGACCCTGCTGATCCACAGATGTACTAGACCCTCTGATCCACAGATGTACTACTCACTCTAGACCCTGCTGATCCACAGATGTACTACTCACTCTAGACCCTCTGATCCACAGATGTACTACTCCTCTAGACCCTGCTGATCCACAGATGTACTACTCACTCTAGACCCTGCTGATCCACAGATGTACTCACTCTAGACCCTGCTGATCCACAGGCCCTACTGATCCACAGATGTACTACTGATCCACAGATGTACTCTCGGCCCTACTGATCCACAGATGTACTACTCACTCTAGACCCTGCTGATCCACAGATGTACTACTCACTCTAGACCCTGCTGATCCACAGATGTACTACTCACTCTAGACCCTGCTGATCCACAGATGACTCTGACCCTACTGATCCACAGATGTACTACTCACTCTAGACCCTACTGATCCACAGATGTACTACTCACTCTAGACCCTACTGATCCACAGATGTACTACTCACTCTAGACCCTGCTGATCTACAGATGTACTACTCACTCTCGGCCCTACTGATCCACCAGGTCCTGTTGGTCCTCTCACTCCCATAGCACCCTGTGGTAACGGACACAGAAAGCAGATCAAACAAACATGGTCCATTTTCATTCACCTTTTGATTGACGTTCCTGACAGAGGAGGTACTGTACATCACAGGAAGTTGGTGGCACCTTAATTGGGGAGGACGAGCTGGAGCGGTATTAGTGGAACGGTATCAAATACATCAAACACATGGTTTCCATGGTTTCCAGGCATTTGATGCCATTCCATTCGCTCCGTTCCAGACGTTATTATGAGGCATCCTCCCCTCAGCAGCCTCTTGTGCTGTACATCCAATCAGCCATATTTGGCCCTATGACTCCAGCTCCCAAACTATCTACATGCAGTGCTTGAAGTGGACTGAAATAGGAGCTGGTACTCAGGATTTTAGGGTCCAGTACTGTTTATTTTCACCTGACAGAAATCAAGCAGGAGAAAAGCACCGGTCTGTTCGGCCCAATTCATGCTCTGTCCACATAGGGAATCACTATGTGGACAGAGGATCTATGAGGATCTAGATGTCCTAAGGATTGTTAGGTGATGAAGATTGTTAGGTGATGAGGAGTGTGAGGTGAAGAGGATCGTTAGGTCATGAGGAGTGTGAGGTGATGAGGATCGTTAGGTCATGAGGAGTGTGAGGTCATGAGGAGTGTGAGGTGATGAGGATCGTTAGGTGATGAGGATCGTTAGGGATTTGTATTTATTAAGGATCCCCATTAGCTGCTAATCGTTAGGTGATGAGGATCGTTAGGTGATGAGGATCGTTAGGTGATGAGGATCGTTAGGTGATGATGATTGTTAGGTGATGAGGATCGTTAGGTGATGAGGATCGTTAGGTGATGATGATCGTTTAGGTATTTGTATTTATTAAGGATCCCCATTAGCTGCTGATCGTTAGGTGATGAGGATCATTAGGTGATGAGGATCGTTAGGTGATGAAGATCGTTAGTTCATGGGGATCCTTAGGGCAAGGGGATTGTTAGGTGATGAGGATCGTTAGGTCATGAGAAGTGTGAGGTGATGAGGATCGTTAGGTGATGAGGATTGTTAGGTGATGAGGATTGTTATGGGGATCCTTGATGATTGTTAGATGATGATCGTTTAGGTATTTGTATTTATTAAGGATCCCCATTTGCTGCTGATTGTTAGGTGATGAGGATCGTTAGGTCATGAGAAGTGTGAGGTGATGAGGATCGTTAAGTGATGAAGATCGTTAGTACATGGGGATCCTTAGGGCAAGGGGATTGTTAGGTGATGAGGATCGTTAGGTCATGAGAAGTGTGAGGTGATGAGGATCTGATTTGATCGTTAGTACATGGGGATCCTTAGCTGAGGGGATCGTTAGGTGATGAGGATCGTGTAAGTCGCTCTGGATAAGAGCGTCTGCTAAATGACTTAAATGTAAATGATGTAATGTAAATGTATTTGTATTTATTAAGGATCCCCATTTGATGCTGATCGTTAGGTGATGAGGATCGTTAGGTGATGAAGATCGTTAGTTCATGGGGATCCTTAGGGCAAGGGGATCGTTAGGGGATGAGGATCGTTTAGGTATTTGTATTTATTAAGGATCCCCATTTGCTGCTGATTGTTAGGTGATGAGGATCGTTAGGTGATGAGGATCGTTAGGTGATGAGGGTCTGTAACTGATACTCACAGGGGGTCCACCTTTGCCCAAATCACCTGGAAGTCCTCCTGGCCCCGGGGGTCCCTGTTCAGAGAAACACGTATTCATTCACTAAAATGATGACTTGTACAAATTTATCATATACTTTTTTTTTTTTTGCATTTTTCATCATTTTGAAAGTTTTTCAACAATATGTCTTCCGAATGCATCAAAGGTATCTTACCATGACTAACGTGAACGACATTTTACTAGATACTGTACTATAAAGATGTAATACGTGTGTCATGTGTGAATGTGTCATTAATAATACTGTCAAATACTTACAGGGGGTCCATCGTCTCCAACGCCCTATGGAGGAAAACAGAAGCACCAGACGAGTCAATGACATAAGATACTACAGCATCTTTATAGGCTCTATGAAGGCTCTATGAAGGCTCTATGAAGGCTCTATGAAGGCTCTATGAAGGCTTCATTAATAAGCCTTAGAAGCTATGTTTCATGTGATGTGAGAAAGCTGAATGTTCTATAGCTGAGTCTTCAGTATGGACTGATTCCACTAATGAATGAGTGGTTCATAGAGAATAATGGAACTCACAGCTAGTCCACGAGGTCCCGGTTTCCCAGGTTCACCCTGAAACAAAGTCAAATAGCATGTCAGTTTGAAAACACAGTGAACATGAGACAACAGTAAAGAGAATATCTAATATATACTGTGAGTTAATCATCCCCCATCCAGCACCCAAAGCAAACTATGCATGTAGAAGACATACAAGTATTTTCTCCATGAAGACATGTTTTTAGCTTGTCATGTACACACAAACAGAATTCAGTATCCTTTCCTATTTCCACCAGGACCACAGACACATACTAAAGATCTAAGATGCTTTGGATAAAAGCCTCTGTGCCATATATTTACACAACTTGTATTCTTATACTGTAGTAGTCTAGCAACTGTTCCAAATCTTTAGACATTGTCAAACACACACCAAACACACACCAAACATACACTAAACACACACCAAACACACATCAAACACACACTAAACACACATCAAACACACACCAAACACACTCCAAACACACATCAAACACACACCAAACACACTCCAAACACACATCAAACACACACCAAACACACTCCAAACACACATAAAACAGACACCAAACACACTCCAAACACACATCAAACACACACCAAACACACTCCAAACACACATCAAACACACACCAAACACACACCAAACACACACCAAACACACTACAAACACACATCAAACACACACCAAACACACTCCAAACACACATCAAACACACACTAAACACACACCAAACACACACTAAACATACACTAAACACACATCAAACACACATCAAACACACACTAAACACACACCAAACACACATCAAACACACACCAAACACACATCAAACACACATCAAACACACACTAAACACACACTAAACACACATCAAACACACACTAAACACACACTAAACACACACTAAACACACACTAAACACACACTAAACACACACCAAACACACATCAAACACACACCAAACACACACCAAACACACACTAAACACACACCAAACACACACTAAACACACACCAAACATACATTAAACACACACCAAACATACACTAAACACACACCAAACACACACCAAACACACAGCAAACACACACCAAACACACACTAAACACACACCAAACACACACTAAACACACACCAAACACACAAACACACACCAAACACACACTAAACAAACACACACAAAACAAACACACACTGAAACACACACACAAACACACACTAAACACACACTAAACATACACTAAACACACACTAAACACACACTAAACACACACTAAACACACACTAAACACACACTAAACACACACCAAACACACACTAAACACACACCAAACATACACTAAACACACACCAAACACACACTAAACACACACTAAACACACACCAAACACACACTAAACACACACTAAACACACAAACACACACCAAACACACACCAAACACACACCAAACATACACTAAACACACACCAAAACACTAAACACTAAACACACACTAAACACACACTAAACACACACTAAACATACACTAAACACACATCAAACACACATCAAACACACACTAAACACACACAAACACACATCAAACACACACCAAACACACACTAAACACACACTAAACACACACCAAACACACACCAAATAAATTCTGCAGCTGTTTGATTCCTGTGCTGTAATATTCTGGACAATTTCTTTTCCTTCTTAGACAAATGAAGGCATCTGAGTAAAATCATGAACTAGAGACTCAACAAACTATGTGTGTGTAAACCATGAAAGTATTTCTCCATGAAGACATGCTGTCATCTCATCAGAAACACAACAGGATCCTACTCCGTATCCTTTTGACACTTCCAACAAATATTCTGGACAATTTCCTTCTTAGACAAATGAAGCCGTCTGAGTAATTACTTAACTAGAGACTTCACAGACTGAATGAACATTCTTTCAGTTTAATCCTGTGACTGAGAACCTGAGCCATGCAGGGTGCACTTGGCCCAGCAAATGTTCCCCCAAGGCTTGGGTCCTGTTCATTATGCACCAAAATGAAGGAAAATCATTGGGAGGGACTTAGTGAACACGTCCAATAAGAAACTCTAATTTTGTTCTCCGTTGCAAAACGTTTAAAAAATGTTTTCCTTGCTTTTCCTAATGAACACGACTATGATGCTTGGGCCTGGTTCCCCACGGAGATTACCCAGAACTCTGGCAGGGAGGGATCAGGGATCAGGGATTAAAGCTCATTTGTCATGAGGAATTGCTTTACGCGTTGTAATTGTAATTCCTGCTGTCTTGCCTGCCAACACAGTGGGCGAATGGACAGTCAGCAGCTTGGCTCAGTCACCCGGCTGAGAGTTACCCTGGTCCCAGATCTGATTGTACTGTCTGGTGTGACAATGACCAAAGGAATGGACAAGACAGCACCAACACACCTGGGACCAGACTGTCTGAGAGTCTATGAAGCAGAAACACCTGGGACCAGACTGTCTGAGAGTCTATGAAGCAGAAACACCTGGGACCAGACTGTCTGAGAGTCTATGAAGCAGAAACATCTGGGACCAGACTGTCTGAGAGTCTATGAAGCAGAAACATTAAAGGGCTCATTAGTGATGAGTTACTCACTTTCTGTCCAAGGGGACCATCGGGACCTTCGTCTCCAGTAGGACCAGTCAAACCCTGCAGAGACAGGAAGAGAGGAGAGAGAGACCAGGCTTCACTAATCCATCACAACAAAGACAGAAATGTTGTCCAACGTCAGTAGGAGATCAGCTGTACGCTAGAAAACCATAAGAGTTAGTTACCTTTTCATAAGCGATCATAACAAAATACCTTTCTCTAAGAAATGTTTTTGCAACTTTACCAACTTTAAGGTGTGCTTTAAGTCTTCCTAATCTCATAATAATTCCAGCTGTATACGTACATGATGTCACAAAAAAGTTGCGTATGTCACACAGCTAATTGAGTGGGAGGAGCTCAGAAGTAGGCGTGTGTTTGTGGGCAGGACTAAACGACGCCCCACCCAATGAATGAATATGTAAATACTGTGCATTAGCAGAAACGTGTATCCAGTACTTTTCAGCACAGCTTGACAGAACGGCAACGCTGTGAAATACATGCTCTTTTCCATTCTCTGACTGAGGTTGGCATTTTCAAAATAGTTTCAACAAACGCTTCCTTGGATTATATTGATTAAAGATAGATCATGTTCAGTTTGAATAGATGATGGCATCGAGTCTGGAATAGGAATTAACTCCACAGACACAACGGTCAGGACACTACAGAGCATCTGAGACAAACTGAGACATCTCTCTGAGACAGTTACTGGGAGAGTGGTTAACCCTAACCCACATTCCTCTGGTCCAACTCAAACAAGCCCCATTGACAGGAATCATTCCACAGCAGCCTGAGGATCCAACTGGGATTGGAGACACCCACAGCACAAACACTGCTGGGTACTGTTTCACTAAGGCTTTATGGGCGTGAGAAAAAATATTGCCAAAATAATAAAAAACACTTCACAGCAATCATTTTCTGGACAAAAACAACAATATCCATGTACACTGAGTATAAAAACATGAAGAACACCTGCTCTTTCCATTTCATAGACTGACCAGGTGAATCCAGGTGAAAGATACAATCCTTCATTGATGTCACTTGTTAAATCCACTTCAATCAGTGTAGATGAAGGGGAGGAGACAGGTTAAATAAGGATTTTTAAGCCTTGAGACAATTGAGACATGGATTGTCTATGTGTACCATTCAGAGGGTGAATGGGCAAGATAAAATATTGAAGTGCCTTTGAACGGGGTATGGTAGTAGATGCCAGGTGCATCGGTTTGTGTCAAGAACTGCAACACTGCTGGGTTTTTCACTCTCAACAGTTTCCTGTGTGTATCAAGAATGGTTCACCACCCAAAGGACATCCAGCCAACTTGACACAACTGTGGGAAGCATTGGAGTCAACATGGGCCAGCATCCCTGTGGAACGCTTTGGACATCTTGTAGAGTCCATGCCCTGACAAGTTGAGGCAGTACTGGCAAAAGGGGGGAACTCCATATTAGGAAGGTGTTCCTAATGTTTGATATCTCATCCGTATGCCTTTGTTCACCCTCTATAAACCTACTACAGTCACTTTGTGAACCTACAGCAGAAGTGTGACTGAAATGCAAACTACGTACAAAGTGATACATGGATCATGTACACTGAATAGTGTGCTTTAGGATATCAGTACAAACTAATATCCTACGAGAGTTTTCCTAACCCTCTTTTCTCCCTCCAATTTGGATGGAAGCTACAGTTAATTAAGTGCAGGCCTTCCTTCTCTCTGCCTGAACAAAGAGACTGTTGTGTCACAAAGGAAACTGTCAGATTCTTAGCCTTTTCTTTGCTTCCGGTGGCGTAGCGGTCTGAGGCACTGCATCTCAGTGCTAGAGGCATCTCTACAGACACCCTGGTTCAGCGGTCTGAGGCACTGCATCTCAGTGCTAGAGGCATCTCTACAGACACCCTGGTTCAGCGGTCTGAGGCACTGCATCTCAGTGCTAGAGGCATCTCTACAGACACCCTGGTTCAGCGGTCTGAGGCACAGTGCTAGAGGCATCTCAGTTGCTAGAGGCATCTCTACAGACACCCTGGTTCAGCGGTCTGAGGCACTGCATCTCAGTGCTAGAGGCATCTCTACAGACACCCTGGTTCAGCGGTCTGAGGCACTGCATCTCAGTGCTAGAGGCATCTCTACAGACACCCTGGTTCAGCGGTCTGAGGCACTGCATCTCAGTGCTAGAGGCATCTCTACAGACACCCTGGTTCAGCGTTCTGAGGCACTGCATCTCAGTGCTAGAGGCATCTCTACAGACACCCTGGTTCAGCGGTCTGAGGCACTGCATCTCAGTGCTAGAGGCATCTCTACAGACACCCTGGTTCAGCGGTCTGAGGCACTGCATCTCAGTGCTAGAGGCATCTCTACAGACACCCTGGTTCAGCGGTCTGAGGCACTGCATCTCAGTGCTAGAGGCATCTCTACAGACACCCTGGTTCAGCGGTCTGAGGCACTGCATCTCAGTGCTAGAGGCATCTCTACAGACACCCTGGTTCAGCGGTCTGAGGCACTGCATCTCAGTGCTAGAGGCATCTCTACAGACACCCTGGTTCAGCGGTCTGAGGCACTGCATCTCAGTGCTAGAGGCATCTCTACAGACACCCTGGTTCAGCGGTCTGAGGCACTGCATCTCAGTGCTAGAGGCATCTCTACAGACACCCTGGTTCAGCGGTCTGAGGCACTGCATCTCAGTGCTAGAGGCATCTCTACAGACACCCTGGTTCAGCGGTCTGAGGCACTGCATCTCAGTGCTAGAGGCATCACTACAGACACCCTGGTTCAGCGGTCTGAGGCACTGCATCTCAGTGCTAGAGGCATCACTACAGACACCCTGGTTTGACTGCATGGTTCACCACCGGAATCCGTGATTGGGCAGTCCCAGTGCTAGGGCCCAGACACCCTGGTTCAGGTTTGGCTGCATCTCAGTGCTAGAGGCCAGACACTGTTAGGTAATAATTTATTCTTCACTGACTTGCCTAGTTAAATAAAGGTTACTATAAAGGTTAATAAAGGTTATAAAGGTTAAGGTTAATACATATATATTTGGCCTGCTTGAAAATTATTCACATTTTTCTCTGATTGGCTTCTCTCTTGTGTAAAGATTGAATGGCTCTTCTCCTGGGTAAAGATTGATTGGCTCTTCTCTTGGGTAAAGATATATTGGCTCTTCTCCTGGGTAAAGATTGATTGGCTCTTCTCTTGGGTAAAGATATATTGGCTCCTCTCTTGGGTAAAGTTTGATTTGGCTCTTCTCTTGGGTAAAGATATATTGGCTCTTCTCTTGGGTAAAGTTTGATTTGGCTCTTCTCTTGGGTAAAGATATATTGGCTCTTCTCCTGGGTAAAGATTGATTGGCTCTTCTCTTGGGTAAAGATATATTGGCTCTTCTCCTGGGTAAAGACATATTGGCTCTTCTCCTGGGTAAAGATTGATTGGCTCTTCTCTTGGGTAAAGATATATTGGCTCTTCTCTTGGGTAAAGATATATTGGCTCTTCTCTTGGGTAAAGATTGATTGGCTCCTCTCTTGGGTAAAGATATATTGGCTCTTCTCTTGGGTAAAGTTTGATTTGGCTCTTCTCTTGGGTAAAGATATATTGGCTCTTCTCTTGGGTAAAGATTGATTGGCTCTTCTCTTGGGTAAAGATATATTGGCTCTTCTCCTGGGTAAAGAATGATTGGCTCTTCTCTTGGGTAAAGATTGATTGGCTCCTCTCTTGGGTAAAGATTGATTGGCTCCTCTCTTGGGTAAAGATTGATTGGCTCCTCTCTTGGGTAAAGATTGATTGGCTCCTCTCTTGTGTAAAGATTGATTTGGCTCTTCTCTTGGGTAAAGATATATTGGCTCTTCTCTTGGGTAAAGATTGATTGGCCCTTCTCTTGGGTAAAGATATATTGGCTCTTCTCCTGGGTAAAGATTGATTGGCTCTTCTCTTGGGTAAAGATATATTGGCTCTTCTCCTGGGTAAAGATTGATTGGCTCTTCTCTTGGGTAAAGATATATTGGCTCTTCTCCTGGGTAAAGATTGATTGGCTCTTCTCTTGGGTAAAGATATATTGGCTCCTCTCTTGGGTAAAGTTTGATTTGGCTCTTCTCTTGGGTAAAGATATATTGGCTCTTCTCTTGGGTAAAGTTTGATTTGGCTCTTCTCTTGGGTAAAGATATATTGGCTCTTCTCCTGGGTAAAGATTGATTGGCTCTTCTCTTGGGTAAAGATATATTGGCTCTTCTCTTGGGTAAAGATATATTGGCTCTTCTCTTGGGTAAAGATTGATTGGCTCCTCTCTTGGGTAAAGATATATTGGCTCTTCTCTTGGGTAAAGATTGATTGGCTCTTCTCTTGGGTAAAGATATATTGGCTCTTCTCTTGGGTAAAGTTTGATTTGGCTCTTCTCTTGGGTAAAGATATATTGGCTCTTCTCCTGGGTAAAGATTGATTGGCTCTTCTCTTGGGTAAAGATATATTGGCTCTTCTCCTGGGTAAAGATTGATTGGCTCTTCTCTTGGGTAAAGTTATATTGGCTCTTCTCCTGGGTAAAGATTGATTGGCTCCTCTCTTGGGTAAAGATTGATTGGCTCTTCTCTTGTGTACGGATTGATTGGCTCTTCTCTTGGGTAAAGATTGATTGGCTCTTCTCTTGGGTAAAGATTGATTGGCTCTTCTCCTGGGTAAAGATATATTGGCTCTTCTCTTGGGTAAAGATTGATTGGCTCTTCTCTTGGGTAAATATATATTGGCTCTTCTCTTGGGTAAAGTTTGATTTGGCTCTTCTCTTGGGTAATGATTGATTGGCTCTTCTCTTGGGTAAAGATTGATTGGCTCCTCTCTTGGGTAAAGATTGATTTGGCTCTTCTCTTGGGTAAAGAAGTGGTCATTACCACCACATCAACACATTGATGAAGCAAGATAATAATTTTAAGGTTAGAAGGTGCACATATTGAGAAGTTCCACCCCCTAGCTACTGTACTGCTGCGATAACCTGAGTATGACAGTCATCATGACTAGTTCACTACTACTATCATCAAAGATGACAAAAAAGGTGCCAATGACAACAAACAGGAAATTGAAGGCAAAGAATGAATGATTTGAAACAGGATACTCACATCAGCCCCGGGCACACCTGGCAACCCGGCTGAGCCTAGTTTACCTGCGTCTCCATCAGGACCCTAACAACACAACCACAATAGAAAGCAGAACAACATACTGACAGTCAAATACAGCAGAATTACTAGATGATAGTTACATAGTATTGTGTTAACAATAAAATGAAAAAATGAAAAGTGAATAATTACAGCAGGGCCATCCTCTCCGTCGTCTCCCCTCTCGCCCTGAAATAGAAAAAGGTCTACATGTGAAATGCATAGATAAATATATAAATATATATCGAGATATATTCACAAATGTATACATATGTGTTTGTACATAATTGTTCTAATTCCAACTCTTCAGCATGCAGCTGGTTATGGTTGTGCTCACCCACCATTCAAATCACATTAATCACATCATTATGAACATGAGTTGTGATAATGCTCTTTATCATTTGAAAGATAATTCAAGTCAATAGAGGAGAGAACTTACAGCGACACCATCAATTCCTGGGACACCTGCGGGTCCTGGAGGGCCGACGGGGCCCGAGGCCCTCTGGACAAAGAGACGGTCAAACAATGCAATCAGCTATGGATATTATTGCTATACATAATGAACTGTATGGGACATACTGTATGTCTGAAAGTGAAGGAGAAGCAGAAGTCTCCGTTAGGTTTAGCCAATAATCATTCATTCAAGGAATAACAGGTGCATAACTGCCACAGCAAAGCAAACATAAGACACCAACACAACTGAAGCCAATACCCTTTGTTCTGAGGAATGTGTTCAATCCATGTGATAGTAGCTACCCACTGGGCAGACATCAATTCAACATCTATTACATTTAGGGTCCAACCTCATTTCACTGAAATGATGTGGAAACAGCGTTGAGTCAACCAGTGTGATAGTAGCTACCCACTGGGCAGACATCAATTCAACATCTATTACATTTAGGTTCCAACCTCATTTCACTGAAATGATGTGGAAACAGCGTTGAGTCAACCAGTGTGATAGTAGCTACCCACTGGGCAGACATCAATTCAACATCTATTAGGTTCCAACCTCATTTCACTGAAATGATGTGGAAACAGCGTTGAGTCAACCAGTGTGATAGTAGCTACCCACTGGGCAGACATCAATTCAACATCTATTAGGTTCCAACCTCATTTCACTGAAATGATGTGGAAACAGCGTTGAGTCAACCAGTGTGTACCCAGTGAGTACATGATGTAAGTAAATACTGTATGCTCAGTCACAGTCACCCAGCTACAAAAATGAAATGATCATCCTTTGATTTGTTTCAGTATTTCTTATAGAACAAATTCACTTGCATGACTAGACCAACTAGAATCTGGACATTCTGCTAGTTGATTCCACAACAATAAATCCATGAGAATAACATAATGTAGATACACTCACCTGAAGTACTATTTCGTCCACCTGAAAACAGAGGTACACAGAGAAGGACTTACTTGTGTGGAGCAAATAAGGACAATCTGCACCAAAAGTACCCAAAAAAGTTGCCCCTGAGCCATGGTCTCTCCTGCTCTTCCCTCTCCCGGACAGCAAGAACGGGTCAAAATGTTTGCCTTTTTCTTGGATGAGTTGGGTTGACGGACCCCGACAAAAAAAGTCACCCAACTGAATCCGTTTCTACCAACTGAACCGCCAGAGGTACCATAGGCATCAAAGCCTTATGCATATTCATGACCTTGCTTAGTTATAGGAAGTGATTGGCAGAATTCACGGACTGCGCCCAGACAGACTGGGAGGGTTTATTATGGGTGCAGAGGACAAATGGAAAATGGAAAATAATAGCGGGCGATTTAAATGGCTTGTGTTTTATTGGCTTGTGATTTATTGGCTTGTGATTTATTGTTCATCTTTCATGTTGTTTATTTACAATGGTGCCTGGACTAGATAATACCAGCCTCTGTACTAGCTATTTTGATAATTAAGTTTGATCATTTGACCGTGGTTGCAGTCTGTTTTGTCAATGGTTCTTACAGACGTCCTGGCTGGTAGGTCATTGCAGGTCTGTGGTCGCCCCACATCACAATCACTGTGCATCGATTGGAGTTCAAGCTGTAAAATAAATACAATAATAATAATCACTCCGACATAAGTCACATTCACAACCTGTATATATTATAATTGGCAAAATAGTGATAGTTAAATCATTAGGTATCGTCACCAATCCTCAATCCGCTAAATCATCATGTAGGCCAAGTCCTCACATTACATGCTTGATTCTCAACTAATCATACTAATTTCACCCTAGCAGCAAGATAACTACTGATTGTAATGTTATTAATATCTCTTTACTGTGACCACGAATAGAGTGAACCTGCCTGATGATAAATATATATTTTTAAAGACATCCCAAACCACTTGGACAAGTATTATCAAAGGGCAATTAGCGCGACATTACGCGGACTTTTACTCTGTGATTTAGTTTTGGGACAATATTACAAACATCTCCCTATAATGTTGCGCTGCCATCATAGAAACTTTGCCTGGTCTTCCCTAGACACAGCCAGGTCATCTTCTGGACTAGAACCTCTGTGTTACAATTCCCACGTATTTGTAGAAATTGACATGGCGGAGCGCCACGCATTCCACATAGGCCGCATTCAGCTAAAAGTCCCTCTCGGTGTAGGTCATTTACAGTAAAACTCTCCAATGGAGGCTAGAGTGTATGCCGAAAAACTAGGTTTGAATATTTGGAGTAGCCCTGCCGTTACTTAACAGGTTAACAAGCGCAGTCACTATGCCTTAAAGTCCCAAACCTCTTGTACTTGCCATAGGACTACCCTTATGAAATGAGGCTAAGCACACGTTTACAAAACAATGAACTCACTGGCACTGCTAAAACGGGGTTATCCTTCAGCTTTCCAATCAACGTGTATCCATCCAGGTTGACTATACCTCTCTGGGGTGTGTTCTGAGAGTCCACCATAATGCAATCCACAAACAGAGTTACAGAACGCTTGCTGACTTTCAGTAAGATATTGTGCCATTGAGAGTTGAAGAGGGACGGCAGGAAAGGGAAAACGGCCGTCTCTCGTGTTTTATTCAATGTTGTGAAGGTGAATTCAAGAGACAGCGATTCTCCGTTCAGTCTAACCGCAAGCTGCTCTTCGCCGTTCAAATCATGCATTTGCCAAATATTCCAGTTCTTGGTTACGGTACTGCCATTCATTCGTAAAACTATCACAAACGCAAATTCATGGGAGAGAAATAGTCACCTATCTTGTACATATTAGCCTTTGATAAATTGGCAAACATCGCCATGCATAATAGGCCTATATGTTAAGGCCTAGTTGTCTCTTCATCTACATGCTTTACACATCAAGTCCAGAGTAATTTACAAAAAAAGCGTATATAATTGTAGTTCAATTATACACAAGTGATGCTATGGCTAAAACAATGTATAATTCTCCTAAAGTGAGCAGTGGCCCTTCATGTGGCCTAATAGCGCGGGAGGTAGCCCGGCGGTTAAGAGCTTTGGGCCAGTAACTGAAAGGTCGCTGGTTCAAGCCAACTGGGTGAAACATCTGTCGATGTGCCCTTGAGCAAGGCACTTAACCCTAATTGCTCTTGTTAGTTGCTCTAGATAAGATACTGCAATGTGCTGTGAGTTGCCCAGATTCAGCACCATGGACAGGGACAGTACAAAACATGACCGGTAGATGGCAGTGTTCACCAATACTGCAGCTCTCTGGCCAAATATTGCAGAGCCGTTAACCTACAGTATATATTTAATTTGACTATTGTTTCTGGTGTTATCCCTAAGATCTGGAAAGTGGCACATGTCCTCCCCCCTACCAAAAGGAGTAGTTTCAAGCCCTTTCAAGCTTAACATCCTTATCATTTATCGCCCTCCAGGTCCCCTCGGAGAGTTCATCAATGAGCTTGATGCCTTGATAAGCTCCTTTCCTGAGGACGGCTCACCTCTCACAGTTCTGGGCGACTTTAACCTCCCCACGTCTACCTTTGACTCATTCCTCTCTGCCTCCTTCTTTCCACTCCTCTCCTCTTTTGACCTCACCCTCTCACCTTCCCCCCCTACTCACAAGGCAGGCAATACGCTCGACCTCATCTTTACTAGATGCTGTTCTTCCACTAACCTCATTGCAACTCCCCTCCAAGTCTCCGACTACTACCTTGTATCCTTTTCCCTCTCGCTCTCATCCAACACTTCCCACACTGCCCCTACTCGGATGGTATCGCGCCGTCCCAACCTTCGCTCTCTCTCCCCCGCTACTCTCTCCTCTTCCATCCTATCATCTCTTCCCTCTGCTCAAACCTTCTCCAACCTATCTCCTGATTCTGCCTCCTCAACCCTCCTCTCCTCCCTTTCTGCATCCTTTGACTCTCTATGTCCCCTATCTTCCAGGCCGGCTCGGTCCTCCCCTCCCGCTCCGTGGCTTGACGACTCAATGCGAGCTCACAGAACAGGGCTCCGGAAGGCCGAGCGGAAATGGAGGAAAACTCGCCTCCCTGCGGACCTGGCATCCTTTCACTCCCTCCTCTCTACATTTTCCTCCTCTGTCTCTGCTGCTAAAGCCACTTTCTACCACTCTAAATTCCAAGCATCTGCCTCTAACCCTAGGAAGCTCTTTGCCACATTCTCCTCCCTCCTGAATCCTCCTCCCCCCCCCTCCTCCCTCTCTGCAGATGACTTCGTCAACCATTTTGAAAAGAAGATCGACGACATCCGATCCTCGTTTGCTAAGTCAAACAACACCGCTGGTTCTGCTCACACTCCTACCCTGTGCTCTGACCTCTTTCTCCCCTCTCTCTCCAGATGAAATCTCGCGTCTTGTTTTCCCAACAACCTGCCCGCTCGACCCTATCCCCTCCTTCTTCTCCAGACCATTTCCGGAGACCTTCTCCCTTACCTCACCTCGCTCATCAACTTATCCCTGACCGCTGACTACGTCCCTTCCATCTTCAAGAGAGCGAGAGTTGCACCCCTTCTGAAAAAACCTACACTCGATCCCTCCGATGTCAACAACTACAGACCAGTATCCCTTCTTTCTTTTCTCTCCAAAACTCTTGAACGTGCCGTCCTTGGTCAGCTCTCCCGCTATCTCTCTCAGAATGACCTTCTTGATCCAAATCAGTCAGGTTTCAAGACTAGTCATTCAACTGAGACTGCTCTTCTCTGTATCACGGAGGCGCTTCGCACCGCTAAAGCTAACTCTCTCTCCTCTGCTCTCATCCTTCTAGACCTATCGGCTGCCTTCGATACTGTGAACCATCAGATCCTCCTCTCCACCCTCTCCGAGTTGGGCATCTCCGGCGCGGCCCACGCTTGGATTGCGTCCTACCTGACAGGTCGCTCCTACCAGGTGGCGTGGCAGAATCTGTCTCCTCACCACGCGCTCTCACCACTGGTGTCCCCCAGGGCTCTGTTCTAGGCCCTCTCCTATTCTCGCTATACCCCAAGTCACTTGGCTCTGTCATAACCTCACATGGTCTCTCCTATCATTGCTATGCAGACGACACACAATTAATCTTCTCCTTTCCCCCTTCTGATGACCAGGTGGCGAATCGCATCTCTGCATGTCTGGCAGACATATCAGTGTGGATGACGGATCACCACCTCAAGCTGAACTTCGGCAAGACGGAGCTGCTCTTCCTCCCGGGGAAGGACTGCCCGTTCCATGATCTCGCCATCACGGTTGACAACTCCATTGTGTCCTCCTCCCAGAGCGCTAAGAACCTTGGCGTGATCCTGGACAACAAACTGTCGTTCTCAACTAACATCAAGGCGGTGGCCCGTTCCTGTAGGTTCATGCTCTACAACATCCGCAGAGTACGACCCTGCCTCACACAGGAAGCGGCGCAGGTCCTAATCCAGGCACTTGTCATCTCCCGTCTGGATTACTGCAACTCGCTGTTGGCTGGGCTCCCTGCCTGTGCCATTAAGGCCCCTACAACTCATCCAGAACGCCGCAGCCCGTCTAGTGTTCAACCTTCCCAAGTTCTCTCACGTCACCCCGCTCCTCCGCTCTCTCCACTGGCTTCCAGTTGAAGCTCGCATCCGCTACAAGACCATGGTGCTTGCCTACGGAGCTGTGAGGGGAACGGCACCTCAGTACCTCCAGGCTCTGATCAGGCCCTACACCCAAATAAGGGCACTGCGTTCATCCACCTCTGGCCTGCTCGCCTCCCTACCACTGAGGAAGTACAGTTCCCGCTCAGCCAGTCAAAACTGTTCGCTGCTCTGGCTCCCCAATGGTGGAACAAACTCCCTCACGACGCCAGGACAGCGGAGTCAATCACCACCTTCCGGAGACACCTGAAACCCCACCTCTTTAAGGAATACCTAGGATAGGATAAAGTAATCCTTCTCACCCCCTCCCCCCTTAAAATATTTAGATGCACTATTGTAAAGTGGTTGTTCCACTGGATGTCATAAGGTGAATGCACCAATTTGTAAGTCGCTCTGGATAAGAGCGTCTGCTAAATGACTTAAATGTAAATGTAAATGTAGTTATCTGACTTAGATAACTACCGTCCAATCTCCAAATGATCTTGCTTTTCCAAACTTTTAGAATCCCTGACCAACTGTCAGATAAGAACTTCTCGTTCTATTCTTAATGTGAATTGAGGTTTTAGACCTGGTCATACAGTAGCACCGTTTCAGCTGCTACGCTCCTTTTAGATAAAGCGTTAAGTTGCTTGGATCATAAAAATCATTGTGCTGCCTTATTTATAGAGCTTTCCAAGGACTTTGACACTGTTGACCATCACACTCTCATTCAAAGGTTGACTGAAATAGGCCTGAATCAGGCTTCTTGCAAGTGGTTTGAGAATGATCTGTCAGACAGGGTACAGTGTGTGATTTGTGATGGTGTCATGTCTAGGTTCCTGGATATTAGGAAAGGTGTACCACAGGGGTCGCTACCGAGATCTGTTCTCTTCACTATTTCTATACATAATATAGGTCTATTTGTTCAAACTTGTAATATTCATCTGTATGCAGATGATCCTGTTATGTATGCCATTGCCCCAACTGTTGACCAGGTGTTGTTAGAGCTGCAATCTGACTTTGGTGCCTTACAGAATGCCCTGTTTTTTTTAAAAGTTGGACTTAATGTGGGCAACACTAAATATATGTTTTTCTCTAATTCTCACACTTTTTTTCTCCAATGGACTATATATTTATTAATTGAACGGTTCTCCCATTGATCAGGTTCCTGCTTATGAATATCTGGGCTTTTGGATTGACAAGGATTTATCATTTAAAAAACATACTGTGGCAGGTAGCCTAGTGGTGAGAGGCAGGTAGCCTAGTGGTTAGAGGCAGGTAGCCTAGTGGTTAGAGGCAGGTAGCCTAGTGGTTAGAGACAGGTAGCCTAGTGGTTAGAGGCAGGTAGCCTAGTGGTTAGAGGCAGGTAGCCTAGTGGTTAGAGGCAGGTAGCCTAGTGGTTAGAGGCAGGTAGCCTATTGATTAGAGGCAGGTAGCCTAGTGGTTAGAGGCAGGTAGCCTAGTGGTTAGAGGCAGGTAGCCTAGTGGTTAGAGGCAGGTAGCCTAGTGGTTAGAGGCAGGTAGCCTAGTGATTAGAGGCAGGTAGCCTAGTGGTTAGAGGCAGGTAGCCTAGTGGTTAGAGGCAGGTAGCCTAGTGATTAGAGGCAGGTAGCCTAGTGGTTAGAGGCAGGTAGCCTAGTGGTTAGAGGCAGGTAGCCTAGTGGTTAGAGGCAGGTAGCCTAGTGGTTAGAGGCAGGTAGCCTAGTGGTGAGAGGCAGGTAGCCTAGTGGTTAGAGGCAGGTAGCCTAGTGGTTAGAGGCAGGTAGCCTAGTGGTTAGAGGCAGGTAGCCTAGTGGTGAGAGGCAGGTAGCCTAGTGGTGAGAGGCAGGTAGCCTAGTGGTTAGAGGCAGGTAGCCTAGTGGTTAGAGGCAGGTAGCCTAGTGGTTAGAGGCAGGTAGCCTAGTGGTGAGAGGCAGGTAGCCTAGTGGTGAGAGGCAGGTAGCCTAGTGGTTAGAGGCAGGTAGCCTAGTGGTTAGAGGCAGGTAGCCTAGTGGTTAGAGGCAGGTAGCCTAGTGGTGAGAGGCAGGTAGCCTAGTGGTTAGAGGCAGGTAGCCTAGTGGTTAGAGGCAGGTAGCCTAGTGGTTAGAGGCAGGTAACCTAGTGGTTAGAGGCAGGTAGCCTAGTGGTTAGAGGCAGGTAGCCTGGTGGTTAGAGCGTTGAACTAGTAACTGAAAGGTTGCAAGTTTGAATCCCCGATCTGACAAGGTAAAAATCTGTCGTTTTGCCCCTGAACAAGGCAGTTAACCCACTGTACCTAGGCAGTCATTTAAAATGAGAATTTGTTCTTAACTGACTTGCCTAGTTAAATTAAAATAAACTGTTTAAAAAGCTCAGATTTAAAGTGGGCTGATTAAAAAAAAAATAGATCTTGCCTCTCCCTAAACAGCAGGAAACAGATTGTACAGTCAACTTTCCTGACAGTTCTTAAAAACTATGGTGACGCAATACCCAGAATACAACAAACAGCCACTAACTACTTTTAACCCTTAGGATGCTGTCTACCATAGAGCCCTTCACTTTATCACAGGTGACAGTTTTAATACTCACAACTGCATCCTGTATCAAAAGGTTGTCTGGTTCTCATTGAAGTCCCGTAGATCAATTCATTACTCCCTGTTTGTTTACGACGCTTGTTTACAATTAGATGTTCTGGTGCCGCCCGGGAAGTTTAGAGTGTTAAATGAATACCTAGTAGCTGAGGACTGTCTTTCATAAATGTTGTGTTTGTATTGATTGTTGTTTTGTTTGACATTGTATTGGTTGTGGTATTGCTGTGATCAGGGCACCCTTGGGATTCAGACCATGGTCTCAATGGGTTTTCCCTGAATAAATGAAGAATAATCTAATATAATAATCCATTACATCTACAGCGCTGGCCGCCCACTGGACCAGTGCTATTTACCTTGTGTTAATTCTGAAGTTGAATGCTGGCCCTATTCTGTAGGCAACATGCTGAGAGGTTGATCCAGGTCCCTTTTGAACAGTTCCTCTCCTGGCTCAGCAATGTGAAACTGGGACATGATATAACAACCTGTTGGTAGGTTCCAGTACATCAGGGATACTTTTGAACGGTTCCTCTCCTGGCTCAGCAATGTGAAACTGGGACATGATATAACAACCTGTTGGTAGGTTTACATCAGATACATCAATGTGAAACTGGGGATACCTTTTCAGGGATACAGTTCCTCTCCTGGCTCAGCAATGTGAAACTGGGACATGATATAACAACCTGTTGGTAGGTTCCAGTACATCAGGGATACTTTTGAACAGTTCCTCTCCTGGCTCGGCAATGTGAAACTGAGACATGATATAACAACCTGTTGGTAGGTTCCAGTACATCAGGGATACTTGTTGTCGTGGAGAGTTTTAATTCGTTTTTTGAATGGTTGTTTTGTTCCCAGTAGTTTGAACTCTGACCTGGGAAACTATCCTCTCTGACCTTAATCGGAGGACACAGGCCCTGCTCAGTTTGACTGTCAGCTCCAGAGGAAAAAGACACCCCTGCAAAGAGGAAGAGACAGACTGACTTGTCTTGGCTGAAGTAGGATGTGTGTGTGTGTGTGTGTGTGTGTGTGTGTGTGTGTGTGTGTGTGTGTGTGTGTGTGTGTGTGTGTGTGTGTGTGTGTGTGTGTGTGTGTGTGTGTGTGTGCGTGCGTGCGTGCGTGCGTGCGTGCGTGCGTGCGTGCGTGCGTGCGTGCGTGCGTGCGTGCGTGCGTGCGTGCGTGCGTGCGTGCGTGCTTGTGCGTGCTTGTGTGTGTGTGTGTGTGTGCACATCCAAGTGCCACCTTCTTCCTAGCCTGCACCAGTGCTGATTGCCTTGTAGCCTGACCTTCACACTGAAAGAAGCTGCCACTGCAGTGATTACAGTACGTGGACAGACATACATCCAATCACCCAGTGTTTGGAAAGCTGCTGCACTGCTGTACGTAGCCCTGCTGTGAGCACTGAATAAATATTATCTCTGAGTGTCGGTTGTTTCCTCTTAAGCCTAACACCCTGGCTCGAGACTTGACATCTTGGCTCACTGATGCAGTCATACCTAGCTGCACCATTGTATCAATCAGTTTCTTACCATCATGAAATGTTGAAATTAGATTACCATCATGATCATCATCATTATCGTTATCATTAGCATCCCTCATTCCTGACCTCACATCTTTAGTAACATCTCCTAAGGCAGCAGTGTAAAGCCATACATTTCTATAAGAACTGTTCACATCATCATAAATTGGCAATTCACATCGCCTATACATTAAGCGCTTGCCAGAGTTGAAGAAGATAATTAAATGTACTACCCTACTGTTTGTATGTCTTCTACAGAGTATTAAACAATACTTACTCTGTGAGTGAAGGCCTGTGCTGAGGCATTGTGGGATCACATGGCATAACAAGTAGAGGAGGACCTCCCTAAAATACAAATGTCATGTCATCACAAATGTTATGAACCCAGATTTTAGGTACGCATATTTTAGGAACACAGATGTTAGGAACGCAGATGTTAAGAATACAGATGTTAGGAACGCAGATGTTAGGAACGCTGATGTTAGGAACACAGATGTTAGGAACACAGATGTTAGGAACCCAGATGTTAGGAACACAGATGTTAGGAACACAGATATTAGGAACACAGATGTTGGAACACAGATGTTAGGAACACTGATTTTAGGAACCCAGCTGTCAGGAACACTGATGCTAGGAACACAGATATTAGGAACACAGATGTTAGGGACACAGATGTTTGGTTAGGAATACTGATGTTAGGTTAGGAAAACAAATGTTAGGAACACATATGTTAGGTTAGGAACACAAATGTTAGGAATACAGATGTTAGGTTAGGAACACAGATGTTAGGTTAGGAACACAGATGTTAGGAACACAGATGGAACACAGATGTTAGGTTAGGAAACACATGTTAGGAATACAGATGTTAGGTTAGGAACACAGATGTTAGGTTAGGAACACAGATGTTAGGTTAGGAACACAGATGTTAGGTTAGGAACACAGATGTTAGGTTAGGAACACAGATGTTAGGTTAGGAACACAGATGTTAGGTTAGGAACACAGATGTTAGGAACACAGATGTTAGGTTAGGAACACAGATGTTAGGTTAGGAACACAGATGTTAGGTTAGGAACACAGATGTTAAGTTAGGAACACAGATGTTAGGTTAGGAACACAGATGTTAAGTTAGGAACACAGATGTTAGGTTAGGAACACAGATGTTAGGAACACAGATGTTAGGTTAGGAACACAGATGTTAAGTTAGGAACACAGATGTTAGGTTAGGAAGTTAGGAACACAGATGTTAGGTTAGGAACACATGTTAGGTTAGGAACACAGATGTTAGGTTAGGAACACAGATGAACACAGATGTTAGGTTAGGAACACAGATGTTAGGAACACAGATGTTAGGTTAGGAACACAGATGTTAGGAACACAGATGTTAGGTTAGGAACACAGATGATGTTAGGAACACAGATGTTAGGTTAGGAACACAGATGTTAGGTTAGGAACACGGATGTTAAGTTAGGAACACAGATGTTAGGTTAGGAACACAGATGTTAGGTTAGGAACACAAATGTTAGGAATACAGATGTTAGGTTAGGAACACAGATGTTAGGTTAGGAACACAGATGTTAGGAACACAGATGTTGTTAGGAACACAGATGTTAGGTTAGGAACACAGATGTTAGGTTAGGAACACAGATGTTAGGTTAGGAACACAGATGTTAGGAACACAGATGTTAGGTTAGGAACACAGATGTTAGGAACACAGATGTTAGGTTAGGAAACAGATGTTGTTAGGAACACAGATGTTGTTAGGAACACAGATGTTAGGTTAGGAACACAGATGTTAGGAACACAGATGTTAGGTTAGGAACACAGATGTTAGGAACACAGATGTTAGGTTAGGAACACAGATGTTAGGTTAGGAACACAGATGTTAGATGTTAGGAACACAGATGTTAGGAACACAGATGTTAGGTTAGGAACACAGATGTTAGGTTAGGAACACAGATGTTAGGAACACAGATGTTAGGTTAGATGTTAGGTTAGGAACACAGATGTTAGGTTAGGAACACAGATGTTAGGTTAGAACACAGATGTTAGGTTAGGAACACAGATGTTATGTTAGGAACACAGATGTTAGGTTAGGAACACAGATGTTAGGAACACAGATGTTAGGTTAGGAACACAGATGTTAGGTTAGGAACACAGATGTTAGGTTAGGAACACAGATGTTAGGTTAGGAACACCGATGTTAGGAATACAGATGTTAGGGACACAGATGTTAGGGACACAGATGTTAGGTTAGGAATACTGATGTTAGGTTAGGAACACAGATGTTAGGTTAGGAAAACAAATGTTAGGAACACAGATGTTAGGTTAGGAACACGGATGTTAGGTTAGGAACACAGATGTTAGGTTAGGAACACAGATGTTAGGTTAGGAACACAGATGTTAGGAACACAGATGTTAGGTTAGGAAAACAGATGTTAGGAACACAGATGTTAGGAACACAGATGTTAGGTTAGGAACACAAATGTTAGGAATACAGATGTTAGGAATGCTGATGTTAGGAACACAGATGTTAGGAACACAGATGTTAGGTTAGGAACACAGATGTTAGGTTAGGAAAACAAATGTTAGGAACACAGATGTTAGGTTAGGAACACAAATGTTAGGAACACAGATGTTAGGTTAGGAACACAGATGTTAGGAACACAGGTTAGGAACACAGATGTTAGGTTAGGAACACAAATGTTAGGAACACAGATGTTAGGTTAGGAACACAGATGTTAGGTTAGGAACACAAATGTTAGGAATACAGATGTTAGGTTAGGAACACAGATGTTAGGAATACAGATGTTAGGTTAGGAACACATATGTTAGGAACACAGATGTTAGGAACACAGATGTTAGGTTAGGAAAACAGATGTTAGGAACACAGATGTTAGGTTAGGAACACGGATGTTAAGTTAGGAACACAGATGTTAGGAACACAGATGTTAGGAACACGGATGTTAAGTTAGGAACACAGATGTTAGGTTAGGAACACAGATGTTAGGAACACAGATGTTAGGAACACAGATGTTAGGTTAGGAAAACAGATGTTAGGAACACAGATGTTAGGTTAGGAACACGGATGTTAAGTTAGGAACACAGATGTTAGGAACACAGATGTTAGGTTAGGAATACAGATGTTAGGTTAGGAACACAGATGTTAGGAACACAGATGTTAGGTTAGGAATACAGATGTTAGGAACACAGATGTTAGGTTAGGAATACAGATGTTAGGTTAGGAACACAGATGTTAGGAACACAGATGTTAGGTTAGGAACACAGATGTTAGGAATACAGATGTTAGGTTAGGAACACAGATGTTAGGTTAGGAATACAGATGTTAGGTTAGGAACACAGATGTTAGGAACACAGATGTTAGGAATACAGATGTTAGGTTAGGAAAACAGATAATAATAATAATATAATAAAAGTTAGGAACACAGATGTTAGGTTAGGAACACAAATGTTAGGAATACAGATGTTAGGTTAGGAACACAGATCTTAGGAACACAGATGTTAGGAATACAGATGTTAGGTTAGGAACACAAATGTTAGGAATACAGATGTTAGGTTAGGAAAACAGATGTTAGGAACACAGATGTTAGGAACACAGATGTTAGGTTAGGAACACACATGTTAGGAATACAGATGTTAGGTTAGGAAAACAGATGTTAGGAACACAGATGTTAGGAACACAGATGTTAGGTTAGGAAAACAGATGTTAGGAACACAGATGTTAGGTTAGGAACACGGATGTTAAGTTAGGAACACAGATGTTAGGTTAGGAACACAGATGTTAGGTTAGGAACACAGATGTTAGGTTAGGAACACAGATGTTAGGAACACAGATGTTAGGTTAGGAACACAGATGTTAGGTTAGGAACACAGATGTTAGGAATACAGATGTTAGGGACACAGATGTTAGGTTAGGAATACTGATGTTAGGTTAGGAAAACAAATGTTAGGAACACATATGTTAGGTTAGGAAAACAAATGTTAGGAATACAGATGTTAGGTTAGGAACACAGATGTTAGGAACACAGATGTTAGGTTAGGAACACAGATGTTAGGTTAGGAACACAGATGTTAGGTTAGGAACACAGATGTTAGGTTAGGAAAACAGATGTTAGGAACACAGATGTTAGGTTAGGAACACAGATGTTAGGTTAGGAACACAGATGTTAGGTTAGGAACACAGATGTTAGGAACACAGATGTTAGGTTAGGAACACAGATGTTAGGAACACAGATGTTAGGAACACAGATGTTAGGTTAGGAACACAGATGTTAGGTTAGGAACACAGATGTTAGGAACACAGATGTTAGGTTAGGAAAACAGATGTTAGGAACACAGATGTTAGGTTAGGAACACGGATGTTAGGAAGACAGATGTTAGGAACACAGATGTTAGGTTAGGAACACAGATGTTAGGAACACAGATGTTAGGTTAGGAACATAACTGTTAGGAATACAGATGTTAGCAGATGAATAAGCCCTCTTTGTACCAAAACCAGAATCCTATATATAGAATCCTATATCCTATATCAGAGCTCTGAAACCCTCTTCCTGGAGAGCTACCGTCCTGCACGTTTTAACTTCCAACCCTAATCTAGTGCACCTGATTTGAATCATTAGCTGGTTGATCAAATGAATCAGGTTAGTTACAACAGGAGCTGGTGCAAAAGCCTACAGTAGGGGAGCTCTCCAGGAACAAGGTCGGAGACCCAAGATCTACAGATTTGCAGTTCAGTTCAAAATGTATAGCTTAGTCTGTGAACTTTAATACATGAATGACTGTATAATAGCAGCATGATAATGCAAAGCAATACCTCCATACATCAATCAATAAATGAATGTATACCTTTTGAATCCACCCATTCAGTAGACCTTTAGCAGGTTTTCTGTGGTTGGTCAAGTCTGTCCAGGGGTCCCAGCTGTGTGAGGAACAAGAAGAACCTACAAAATAACACCTCTGGTAGGACTAGCAAACTGAGGAGGTTTTCTTTGAGGCGTGACTTATACTGTTCTCCGGGGGTGGGGAGTGGGTCCGGTGGTTAAACACTGTACTAGGGTTAGTATCCCATTTCAAATCAAATTGTATTCGTCATATACACAGTTTACAGCAGGTATAAAGGTGCTCCTTCCACAGTGTAGTACAATATCAATATCCATAATAATCAAAAGTCAAGAAGTAGTAAGAAGGTATTATGCATAATAATCAAACAGTTATGTACACAATCAGATATACAGTCTAAATGATGAATGTACTGTGTCAAGTATGACTGTTTTTATAATTATAAAGTGGATAGTGTCTTGGTCACACTGGTGAATAAATAGTGTGTAAATAGAACAACAACTTTGACTGTGTGTGTAAATGTCCTGCCTTGTGTAAATGTCCTGGAGGGCAGCAAGCTCACCCCCAGTGATGTATTGGACAGTCCGCACCACCCTCTATAGAGCCTTGCAGTTCATGGAAGTGCAGTTGCCATACCAGGTGGGGATGCAGACAAGATGCTGTCAATGGTGCATCTATAGAAGTTCCTGAGGGGCCATGCCAAATATGATGTACATGTTTATCTCCTAGGGGTTATAACACAAGTGTCCCGTGCTCCATCCCTGATAAGAAAGAACGTGTGTGTCTTAATGTTTAGTTATTTCATTACCATCTCCCTGATTAAAACCATTGATTATCATGATGACTAATCGTCAGTCAGATGGTAGATGTCATGTAGTAGGCCCCCCAAAAATGCAACTAATACTGAGCATGTATTGAAGGAGAAAAATGGATCAACCGAATCCACGTTTGGTGTTATGGTATGACGGACAAGTCCCACCCACACCACCCTCACCCCTATCTGGTGACCTATTTGAACAGTCAGTGTTCCCAATATTTCTGTCCTCTTCATTCTCTGTGATCTGTTCCCATACAAGCCTGACTGAAACATTTCCACATAGTTCACACCATAGATTCACACTTAGGACACCAACAAAACCGTTGTTTGGTGAAGGTAATGTGAAGAAAGACTCTTCAACAAGCACTCAGTTTGAAGGTCAGGAAGAGCTAATAAGAGTTAACAATGTAATATGTTTCTACAGCCCATGGTTGTGTCCCATATGGCACCCTATTCTCTTTAAAGTGCACTACTTTTGGCCCATAGGGTGGCCCATAGGGTATCCCATGGGGTATCCCATAGGGTATCCATAGGGTTTCCATAGGGTATCCCATAGGGTTTCCATAGGGTATCTATAGAGTATCCATAGGGTATTCCATAGGTTCCATAGGGTATCCCATAGGGTATCCATAGGGTATCCATAGGGTTTCCATAGGGTATCCCATAGGGTTTCCATAGGGTATCCCATAGGGTTTCCATAGGGTATCCATAGAGTATCCATAGGGTATTCCATAGGTTCCATAGGGTATCCCATAGGGTATCCATAGGGTTTCCATAGGGTATCCCATAGGGTTTCCATAGGGTATCCATAGAGTATCCATAGGGTATCCATAGGGTATTCCATAGGGTTTCCATAGGGTATCCCATAGGGTTTCCATAGAATATCCCATAGGGTTTCCATAAGGTATCCATATAGTATCCATAGGGTATTCCATAGGGCATCCATAGAGTATCCCATAGTGTGGCCCATAGGGTGGCCCATAAGGTATCCATAGGGTGGCCCATAGGGTATCCATAGGGTGGCCCATAGGGTATCCATAGTGTATCCCATAGGGTGGCCCATAGGTTATCCATAGGGTGGCCCATAGGGTATCCATAGTGTATCCCATAGGGTGGCCCATAGGGTATCCATAGGGTGGCCCATAGGGTATCCATAGTGTATCCCATAGGGTGGCCCATAGGTTATCCATAGGGTGGCCCATAGGGTATCCATAGTGTATCCCATAGGGTGGCCCATAGGTTATCCATAGGGTGGCCCATAGGGTATCCATAGTGTATCCCATAGGGTGGCCCATAGGGTATCCCAGTGCGTATCCATAGGGTAACAATAGCGTATCCATAGAGTATCCATAGGGTATCGCATAGGGTTTCCATAGGGTATCCATAGGGTATCCAATAGGGTTTCCATAGAGTATCCATATGGTATTCATAGGGTATCCATAGGGTATTCCATAGGGTTTCCATAGAGCTATCCATAGGGTATCCCATAGAGCAGGGGTGTCAAAGTCAAATAGGGTGGCCAAATAAAGGGTATCCAAGCCGAGGGTGGACTGTAGAATGTTCATTGAAATTTTTATCCATCCATAGTCTAGGATCCCTAATTGAACCTATGAAAACCAATAAAGTATTCCAATAGGGTGATCAGATAAAGGGCAATATTTTCCATAGGGTATCCATAAGGGTATTTTCCAGACATAGGGTTTCCTTTATAGAAATCCATATGGTATTAAATGAAAGGGTATTCCATCAGGGTATTTTCCATAGTGGGTTTCTTCATAGAAAAACCATAGGGTATCATCCATCAACTTGGTTTTAAATGCCTTCACTGTACTGTACATATAGGGTGGCCCATAGGGTATTCCATTCAGATGGTAATGTCACACAGAAAGGGTATTTCACACAGAATCCATTTAGGGTTGTGTCTTTCCCTTTGCTGTCCAAGAACAGACAAATCCATCATCCGAGGCTCGAACATCTTTGAAGAGTATCCATGGTGTATCTTGATAGGGTATCCATAGAAATCTTGAATAGGGTATTCAAACCTTTGGCTCTGATAAGGGTATCCATAGGGTGGCCCTCATTAGATGCTCCATAGGGTATCCATAGGCTTTATCCCATAGGGTATCCATGGGTATGACCATAGTGATAAGCTGTCCAGGTTATTCCTAGGGTGGTTTTCCTCTTGCATAGGGTATCCGTATTTGCCACCAGTCCGCTCCTGTATCCATACATCGCAGGTGCCCATCGGTTGTCAAACCCATAGAGTATCCATTTTCCCAAGGCATCCATCTCATTTACACATCTTGACACCTCTTCATAGCCCATAGGGTATCCCATAGTTGTGCCATGCATAGGGTATCGTAAAGCCAAAAATCCTCTGTACGCTTAGGCTGGAGTCCATCCGCGGATGAAAATTGACAACTGGGCAATGTCAGAAATGTTTATCAATAGGGTGTCGGTGCTCTCATCCACAGCCAAGGAATATGCAATGGGTTTCCTTTTTCATAGGGCTGCATCTTTTAGGGATTGATGGACAACTGGGTGGCCCAATGGTGTTTCTGCATCAGACTCACATTTATAAAAGGTATGCCTTTTTCTGGGTTTCCACAAACTTTAATCATAGGGAAATCCCATCCGTAAATGGCCCATTTAGGATCTCTTGGCCAAAATAAAACTGGTATCCATAGGGTGGCCTTGTGATTTGGCTTTTATGAACAGAGGGTATTCATAGGCCTCGTTTTATTCCTCTGCCTTTTGTAGCCTTTGTATCCATGTCCATATTCTTGTTTTTGTCCGGTGGTTTCATAATGTCGTCTCAGATTATCCCATTCAGTATCCACACTTTCTCAACAGAAGACCACAGGTTTTCCAGCTACCTCCGTGAACAAAGGGTATCCCACCTGAAACCCCCGGTTCTCAGTGTCCACCTTCCGTTTTCCCATTTTTAGGGTATCTGATAAGTTAATTTTACTGTGATGCATGACAAGGGTATCCATAAAGGTTATCCCTACTGCTAGAGCATCCCATTGCATTGTATGTAGTAGGTGTATCCGGGCTAGAGCATCCCTAGGCTATCTGCGGGGGTATAACCCATAGATCATCCCAGGGGGTAAAAAGGTTATCCCGGATGAGCATCCCGCGGGCCTTGACTCTAATATATCCCATAGAGCATCCCATAGGGTATCCATAGGTTATCCCATTGGGCTCTGGTCAAAATAAATGCACAATAGGGTGCCATCTGGGACACACTCCATGTGTTTATCAAATGCATTACCGTGTTCATACAAGTCAGAGATCAAATTAAAGCAGGAAGTAAATAGACTATTGGCTCCCAATATGATATTTTATTTTGTAGCCTATAGCCTGCATTAATGTGTAATACATAGCCTCAATCAGGGGTAGACAACCCTGTACCTGGTGTGCCACAGGTACTGCAGGATTCTATCCCTACTAGGCAGCACACTGAGCAACTTAATTAAAAATGTATCAATTCAGTGATTGTCTAAATTCAACACACTTGGTCTTCCAGATCGGTTAAATCAAAAACATGAAGTTTCTGCGGCCCTCCAGGACCAGGGTTACCTACCCCTGGAGACACCCTGGACCCAAACTGTTACAGACCTATATCCATCCTGCCCTGCCTATCTAAGGTCTTCGAAAGCCAAGTCAACAAACAGGTCACTGACCATCTCGAATCCCACCGTACCTTCTCCGCTGTGCAATCTGGTTTCCGAGCCGGTCACGGGTGCACCTCAGCCACGCTCAAGGTACTAAACGATATCATAACCGCCATCGATAAAAGACAGTACTGTGCAGCCGTCTTCATCGACCTTGCCAAGGCTTTCGACTCGGTCAATCACCATATTCTTATCGGCAGACTCAGTAGCCTCGGTTTTTCGGATGACTGCCTTGCCTGGTTCACCAATTACTTTGCAGACAGAGTTCAGTGTGTCAAATCGGAGGGCATGCTGTCTGGTCCTCTGGAAGTCTCTATGGGGGTGCCACAGGGTTCAATCCAGACGACACCATTCTATATACTTCCGGCCCGTCCTTGGACACTGTGCTATCTAACCTCCAAACGAGCTTCAATGCCATACAACACTCCTTCCGTGGCCTCCAACTGCTCTTAAACGCTAGTAAAACCAAATGCATGCTTTTCAACCGTTCGCTGCCTGCACCCGCACGCCTGTTCAGCATCACCACCCTGGATGGTTCCAACCTTGAATATGTGGACATCTATAAGTACCTAGGTGTCTGGCTAGACTGTAAACTTTCCTTCCAGACTCATATCAAACATCTCCAATCGAAAATCAAATCAAGAGTCGGCTTTCTATTCCGCAACAAAGCCTTCTTCACTCACGCCGGCAAACTTACCCTAGTAAAACTGACTATCCTACCGATCCTCGACTTCGGCGATGTCATCTACAAAATTGCTTCCAACACTCCAACACACTGCATCCAGCAAACTGGATGCAGTTTATCACCGTGCCATCCGTTTTCCCACCACTGCGACTTGTATGCTCTAGTCGGCTGGCCCTCGCTACATATTCATCGCCAGACCCACTGGCTCCAAGTCATCTAAAAGTCCATGCTAGGTAAAGCTCCCCCTTATCTCAGTTCACTGGTCACGATGACAACACCCATCCGTAGCACGCGCTCCAGCAGGTGTATCTCACTGATCATCCCTAAAGCCAACACCTCATTTGGCCGCCTTTCGTTCCAGTTCTCTGCTGCCTGTGACTGGAACGAATTGCAAAAATCGCTGAAGTTGGAGACTTTTATCTCCCTCACCAACTTCAAACATCTGCTGTCTGAGCAGCTAACCGATCGCTGCAGCTGTACATAGTCTATCGGCAAATAGCCCACCCATTTTTACCTACCTCATCCCCATACTGTTTTTATTTATTTACTTTTCTGCTCTTTTGCACACCAATATCTCTACCTGTATATGACCATCTGATCATTTATCACTCCAGTGTTAATCTGCAAAATTGTAATTATTCGCCTACCTCATGCCTTTTACACACAATGTATATAGACTCCCCTTTGTTTTTCCTACTGTGTTATTGACTTGTTAATTGTTTACTCCATGTGTAACTCTGTGTTGTCTGTTCACACTGCTATGCTTTATCTTGGCCAGGTCGCAGTTGCAAATGAGAACTTGTTCTCAACTAGCCTACCTGGTTAAATAAAGGTGAAATAAAATAAAATAAACACTATACCATTACAGATATCTTTGGGAGTTGCATCAGTCCGTTTTCACAGTATTCAATAGGTGCCAGAGATTACATGTCAACAGAAAGTTAACAGAGTAGTCTAAAGACTACTGCACGTCTGCAAAGAGGCCAGGGCTTTTATGGCACAGGTGGTCTCCGCCCTACGGGGTCACTGGTTCAAGCCCTGTTCTGCCAGTTCCCCCCCAACCACTATAATAGATAGTAGTTATAAAAGATGATTTCACATTTACCCTGGCATGCCTCATCTCCAACCATATCCAGGTGGGATATGGACCAAGCAATCCATCTAAACTCAATCACTGAAGAATCTGGATCTGTCACATCAGTCGTAACAATTACCACTCATAGAGAATGATAGAGGACTCTTCTTTGTATCTGTCCCATTATGGAGTCTGTGAGCGAGCCATTGAGGCCATCTCTATTTTGAAGTAGTCCATTTTCTATGAGTTGAAAAACAAACTGAAAGTGTGCATGCTACCACCTGGAGTGTGTTTGAACAGCTATAAAGGCAAGGTTGGGGACTTACTGTCACCTGCAGGTATGGCATATTTGCTCACAGGTATAATTCATTGGATGATCCCTCCTGCTGACCTGGATGGCATTGTGTGATCCCTCCTCGACACATAGGAAGTCCCACCCACTAAACGACTTAAATGTTGAAAGTCCTCATTGACCCTGCCCATGCTAAAACAGGCTTTTGAGCACTAGAGTCCTCTATCATTCTCTATGGTACCTGAAAGAGAGCGACTCTCCATTTGGGCTAATCTTTAACCTGCTAGCACCTCCCCCGGTAAGAGGGGAATAAGGCAACCTCAGAGTTACACACAAGGATACTTTATTAACTAACTAACACACACACACACACACACACACACACACACACACACACACACACACACACACACACACACACACACACACACACACACACACACACACACACACACACACACACACACACACACACACACACACACACACACACACACACACACACACATGAAATGTACATGGACAGGTAGTGGAATGGTAGTAGTTCTGTACTGGACAGAAAACAGGGGTAATGAATACATTGTACATACTGTATGATAGCACGAGAGCAATGATAATTGTAATAAAGGACTGTATAAATGGATATGCTACCAACGATATACACAGAGGCAGAATGCAATAGGTAATAGTAAAAACTACAAAGAACAACAAGCAATAATTATATACATGTTACACACTCACTTTGTGCAAGCACACCATCCCACATGTCCAAATAGATATGAAGGAGTCCAGCTGTTGTTGTGCAGGTCAGAGATGAGCTTGCTGGTCTCTCTGTGTCTGCTTGAAGGAGACTGAGAGAGAGGCAGGATTTGGGGATCTGGAACCAAAGATGTGATTGGCTGACCCCACTGTGTGATAAGGCCCCTGGCAACCATGAGCCCTAGCAACCAATCGGTTATGGCTAGAGGTGTGAAGGGCAAGTTCATGATTTGATGTTATCATGTTATTTGAGTTCTCAGTTGTCTCGAAAGCACCAAAAGAGTCACCGGCTAGGACGTCAGAGGACCACTTGACAGGATCTGCGCAGCAACTGCGCAGTTTTTATGTTCGACAACGTGCGTGGTCCCTTCCACTGTTTTCCTTTTTTCCGGCGGATCGTCGCCAGCCTTGTCAGGCTGCGGAGGCTGTGTGCAAGATCAAGGGACTGGATTGACTACCCATGTCGTTGTCCCGTTTGGTTTTGAAGTCGGCTTAATGCTGTTTTGTTATAATATTTCGTCTTTTAACTATCAGGAGAAGTGATCTGTCGACACAGAATCTGGTGAGTACTGAGTAGATCAACGAGCTAGCTAGCTAGCTACTAGATAACAGCAACGTCAGATCCGATGTGTGAAAATAAAGCCATTGGCTGCTGCTTTACTACTTGAAAGATTAGCTAGTTAACTTTAAACTCGTAGCTAGCTATCGTGCTGGCTAGCTAAGTAAGGACGGCTAGCTAGTTACTGCAAAACTAGCAATGTAACGTTAGCTAACAGTAGCTAGCTAACGTTATGTGGTGAGACTGGCAGCTGATTTAACTAACGTTAACTACTGTAGCCAACACATTATCTATATAACTACTGTGAGTTGTTGACTCAACTATTTGTCTGTTTCTTCTGAAGAAACCCCAGCTAGTTAGTTAGTTAACTGGGAATTCTGTTATCTTGCTATGACGTTTTGATGGTAGAAGCTGGCTAGGTAACTAACTACACTTGCGAGACAGATGTTGTGTGGTGATTCATTCTGTCCTTGTTTGCAGTAGGGGATGGTCACAGAATATTTCAACATCTGAGAATGATCCTGTGAAACCTTTGAGGAAATAGTAGGCCTATGTAAGTTGCTCAATCAACAGGACCTATATAGACGAAGTGTTTTCTGCATGTGTTACATAGCTAACTAACTACTGAACCAGAACCCTTAATTAGTATGTTCCTAGACCCTGGGATATAAATGTTACTCTCCCCTGAACTGTCATACGTTCCATCAGTCAAGGTAACTAGTTAACGTTAGCTAACTAGCTATACCATGTTGTTATATCTCTTCTCAGACATGACTTGGGCTATTTCTTCTCAGTAAGTTGTCAAAATGTTATTGCTGTTCAGTTGCGTAACTAGCCAGCTTGCAAACTACCTACACAATGTTGAAGTATCCTCATAGACTCACTGTCAAGAGTGTGACTAGACACTCAGAGAGCATTCACAGACACAGGTAGCAAAGTTGTTTTGCTTGGCAAAGATCAATAAACTGAAACTGTCATGAATGGAGCTTACTGTTTCTCTACAATCATTTCACTTCCAGGAGTAGCACTGGCTTCAAAAGACCAGGGAGTGGAGTGTGAATTCCATAGATTATTATAAGGTGCATTATTCATCAGACAGCACACATAGCTGCACTCAGGAAGGAAACGGGTTGGCACCACACTACACAGTTGATTAGAAAAGCACATGCATACTAGCTAAGTATACTGTACTATACTGTAACCTAAATGTGTTCTAGTCTGCATCATGCTGAGTTATGAGGGAAGAACAATAAGGGTGACTCTCCGGTTTATCTTAAGTAGGATACATTCCCCTGTTTCCTCATCAGTACAATCTGTAATGTTGTCTTAGATGTAGACTGTATTGTTTTGCATCATTCTGTCAGTTCAGTTGTGAATAGTGATTGTGTTGCTAAATCTCAGTCATTTGACTATTTGTTTGTTCAGTTAGTAAATGGGTAGCTGGCCATGCAAACAGTAGCCTAAACCAGCATGCACACTCTGCTATGCAAAGCAAATACCCTGCTGGACAGGTAGACCCTACTGGTAGACATGACTTAGTGGATCTAGGCTTTGTAACTGTACTCGGAGCAGCTCAACACCACAACGTTTTCAAACTATTACCAACTTAAAGGAACCCGTTTGATCACTCAAACGGAAACGTTGCACTCAGTTGAGAAATATGACACTTGTTCTAATTAAAGTTGGCTTGGCACCACTAACTCTGGCCCTGTTTCAGATAGCCATGCCATCTCCGTTTGAATGCACTTTGCTTTGTGAAGCGTGCAGATGCAGGTACTGGCGTTGTCCCATATAAGAGAAATGTGCAACAGGTTTTAACATGCCCTGCTCCCAGCACCTCCACTTTATGACATGGCTATGGAAACTATGGAAACCCAGAGACAGTGTTCTCATGCAACACAGTGTTCTCATTTGCAGCCTGTCTATGGATGATGCTACTGTTAGTTAGACAGTGATATTCTTGTCTATCCTATAATTTATGTGCCTGTATTAATAAGTAAAGCATTGCCTAGAGGAGGAGTGCTGATCTAGGATCAGGTCCTCCCTGTCCATTCATTATAATCTAAAATGCGTAACTGTTCCCAGATCAGCACTCCTACTCTGAGGAGAAGCTTTATGAATACGGTGTTGATATGATTAAAGTAAATTCCCTGCGTTTTCACTCAATAATTTACAGCATTCCTTGCTGTAAGATGGAGAGCTTGTTATGTATGGTGGCTTGCTTTGGTAGTTTATGAATACATAAGAGTCTCTCTGGTTATCTGCCTGAGAAAACCATGCCAGTCTTGTTGTTTGTCTCCCTCCTTCATCTCTGAGTGAAAGAGTGGGGGCAGGGGGACAGAGAGAGAGGAAAACGAGAGAAGGGAAGAGAGAAACTGACAGAGAGGGCCAGGGAGAGCGGTCGAGGCGGAGAGAGAGAGTCAGAGATCAGAGAGACAGAACATGACAGACTTGGTGTGAGAAAGAGAGTGTTAGGGAGAGATCTAAACAGTCTGTATTCAAGGCTTCCTCTGCATTAGATATCATACCAACCCTGCTAGCTGTACCCACTCTGCCCTACTTGGCCTCTTTCCTGTGTGTTTTCTAAACAACCCAGCCCAGGTCTCTTTAGTTCAGTCACATCTAAGCCATCTATCTCCTTTAAATCTGCAGCCGGCAAAATTGTCTTCCCCCACCAACTCATCTGCTTTCATTGCCAGGAACATGGCACCATTAGCTCTACAAGACTGTCATTTATTCATTACTCACATGAGTCATTTACAGGGCTTCTGGGTGATTTTGCTATGCCAATTTCTCTCAGCTCCATTGCGCCGAATCTGCCCTCTGGGTCTTCGTCCCACCTGTGTGTTTCAGACTAGGTTCAATTCTCCTCTGTCCCTAAAAGACTTGGCTTGACTAAGTTGAGAGCAATTTTTTTTTTAAATGTAAGACCTGTTGGAGACCTGTAGGAGACCTACCTGTAAGGAGGCCTGTAGGAGACCTACCTGTAAGGAGGCCTGTAGGAGACCTACCTGTAAGGAGGCCTGTAGGAGACCTACCTGTAAGGAGGCCTGTAGGAGACCTACCTGTAAGGAGGCCTGTAGGAGACCTACCTGTAAGGAGGCCTGTAGGAGACCTACCTGTAAGGAGGCCTGTAGGAGACCTACCTGTAAGGAGGCCTGTAGGAGACCTACCTGTAAGGAGGCCTGTAGGAGACCTACCTGTAAGGAGGCCTGTAGGAGACCTACCTGTAAGGAGGCCTGTAGGAGACCTACCTGTAAGGAGGCCTGTAGGAGACCTACCTGTAAGGAGGCCTGTAGGAGACCTACCTGTAAGGAGGCCTGTAAGGAGACCTGTAGGATACCTGTAAGGAGACCTGTAGGATACCTGTAAGGAGACCTGTAGGAGACCTACCTGTAAGGAGGCCTGTAAGGAGGCCTGTAAGGAGGCCTGTAAGGAGGCCTGTAAGGAGGCCTGTAGGAGGCCTGTAAGGAGGCCTGTAAGGAGGCCTGTAGGAGGCCTGTAAGGAGGCCTGTAAGGAGGCCTGTAGGAGGCCTGTAGGAGGCCTGTAGGAGGCCTGTAAGGAGACCTGTTCGGAGACCTGTAAGGAGGCCTGTAAGGAGGCCTGTAGGAGGACTGTAAGGAGCCTGTAGGAGGCCTGTAAGGAGGCCTGTAGGAGGCCTGTAGGAGGCCTGTAGGAGGCCTGTAGGAGACCTGTAGGAGGCCTGTAAGGAGGCCTGTAGGAGGCCTGTAGGAGACCTGTAAGGAGGCCTGTAGGAGACCTGTAAGGAGGCCTGTATAGGAGGCCTGTAGGAGGCCTGTAAGGAGGCCTGTAGGAGGCCTGTAAGGAGGCCTGTAGGAGACCTGTAAGGAGACCTGTAAGGAGGCCTGTAAGGAGGCCTGTAGGAAGCCTGTAGGAGGCCTGTAGACACGTACTTAGTGTATTTCTAGTATTGTCCAGTAGTTGATATAGTATTTCAGGACTATTTTAGCGTGTGATTCATAGGTGTTCCTTCCCCCCCATACTCTCGCTCTCCCCTCTCCTTCTCTCTCTGTCTCCCCCCACCTTCTCTCTCTGTCTCCCCCACCTTCTCTCTCTGTCTCCCCCCACCTTCTCTCTCTGTTTGGCTGAGCTGCCAGCCAATTGGGAAAGACATGTTATTTACATCTGAAGCAGAGAACCCAGCAGGCAGCAGCCCTCATGGGTCTGTTTGGATTGGGTGTTCGGTGCTTGTTATTGGAAACAGCTGAGCCAAGTACGACTGTTTGTTTGCTGCTGACTAGGTGTGTGTGTGCCTGCGTGATTTGTACTTTCGCTGTGTGTGTGGTGTGTGTGTAGGTGAATGCCTGACCGCCTGAGGGTGTGTGTGATGAGAACACATGCTCCACTGTAATTCTCTACTCGTGTGAAGAGAGAAAGACCTCAAGGTTGTTCCTGTATTTGTGTCCAGTGTGATGATAACTCCTCTTCACATCAGTTCAGGTAACTCACATGGATGCTCTCCTCCTTCCACAGGGGTCATAATGTCTCAGGTGATGTAAGCCTTCTGTCTGCCTCTGAAGCCAAACATGAGTGAGGTGCAGGCCACGGTGGAGTTCTCTGTTGAGCTCCACAAGTTCTACAATGTGGACCTGTTCCAAAGAGGGTGAGTGACTGTGTCTCTTCTGTCAGCCCTCTGTGGTGCTTCTTCTAGGCTGCCCTGTTTATCAAGCACACCAAGGCTTTCTGGGGAAATTCCACGGGCCTCGATTTTCAAGTTTCTGAATAAGTTTACATTTAGTGTTCTACTGTTGTTATTGCTTGAAGCTACAGGGACTGAAACTTTCATCCTCACTTAGCCCTCAGTCCCTATTTTGTAAATGAAAGGAAGCTTGATTGTGACGTTTTGATGTGAATATGTCACCCGTCCTGTTCTAATGGATATGATGAAGATATGGTGGCAATGCCAGGTATCTTGTGGTGGGACACTTTTCCTCAGCCGAACGATAATGATGTTACCAGGAGGATTATTCAAGTCCCTTTCAAGGCAAAGAGGTTGAATTGAGACACGTTGGTCAGTGATAATAACAAGCCCATGTCCTCCAAGTAGGCTGCTCTCTCTGCATCTGAACAAACTGATAGTGACATTCTTCCATCTCATAATTGTGTTAAAATGATGTCCATCTCTTCAGACACGCTATTGATCATTTATCCAAATGGCCGTTTCTATTGATTTGTGTGTGTAAAAGTCCTCATCCTCCACCTTCTAATGCAGTCTGAGTAGAAAGCCCCCGCCTGGGGTCGTTGAGTTGACTAGCAAGTAAACACTGGCTCACCTCGAGGCCTGACTGACTTTATTTAAAGGGACACTATTTGTAGACATTTTGAGCAGAGGGACTCTGTCATATCTATGTTAAGCGAGACTACCACACGCTTCCTGGCTACCACTGTCGCTATAGGCTATTAGTCCCGTTTGTAGATGCACTCGTTTGACTGCCAGTTGTTCTTTTCATCCACCATCTGCATGCCGGGCTTCATGCTACGATGGTTCCTGTACATGGTGTCAGAGACCTGTCACCCAAGTCATCAGGTCTGAGTAGTGAAACACATATCCATTATGTCTGATCTCTTGATTATGGTCTGGGTTGTGTTCAATAAGACAGACAGAGGGAAACAACATGAAAATGAGTGTTTCTTATTGGACAAGTTCAGGTAGTCCCTCCTTGTTTCAATCTGTTTCCTTCCATTTAATACCTAATGAACACAACCCTGATGGTGGAGCATGGTGTGATAATGGCCTTGGAACCCCATGGTAACTGGCATAAATGTAGTGCAGAGACCAAAAGTAGCAGTCTTCCTCAGCCAAGTAGAAAAACAGTCCTTTTCCGGGTCCAAGGGTTTGTGTGTATTAACACAGGACCTGACGACCATTGTCTTGACAAGGACAGGTCACATGACTTGCCATTGTTGTGGTGCTTCATTCAGTGTTAGAATGCAGAGTTCCCTTCGCTTCCCTTATTGCTTCACAGTGGCAGTGTAGCTGTGCTGTGATAGCTAGGGGTTGGTTTGTGTTAACAGTGGCTGTGTAGCTGTGCTGTGATAGCTAGGGGTTGGTTTGTGTTAACAGTGGCTGTGTAGCTGTGCTGTGATAGCTAGGGGTTGGTTTGTGTTAACAGTGGCTGTGTAGCTGTGCTGTGATAGCTAGGGGTTGGTTTGTGTTAACAGTAGCTGTGCTGTGATAGCTAGGGGTTGGTTTGTGTTAACAGTGGCTGTGTAGCTGTGCTGTGATAGCTAGGGGTTGGTTTGTGTTAACAGTGGCTGTGTAGCTGTGCTGTGATAGCTAGGTGTTGGTTTGTGTTAACAGTGGCTGTGTAGCTGTGCTGTGATAGCTAGGGGTTGGTTTGTGTTAACAGTGGCTGTGTAGCTGTGCTGTGATAGCTAGGGGTTGGTTTGTGTTAACAGTGACTGTGTAGCTGTGCTGTGATAGCTAGGTGTTGGTTTGTGTTAACAGTGGCTGTGTAGCTGTGCTGTGATAGCTAGGGGTTGGTTTGTGTTAACAGTGGCTGTGTAGCTGTGCTGTGATAGCTAGGTGTTGGTTTGTGTTAACAGTGGCTGTGTAGCTGTGCTGTGATAGCTAGGGGTTGGTTTGTGTTAACAGTGGCTGTGTAGCTGTGCTGTGATAGCTAGGGGTTGGTTTGTGTTAACAGTGGCTGTGTAGCTGTGCTGTGATAGCTAGGTGTTGGTTTGTGTTAACAGTGGCTGTGTAGCTGTGCTGTGATAGCTAGGGTTGGTTTGTGTTAACAGTGGCTGTGTAGCTGTGCTGTGATAGCTAGGGGTTGGTTTGTGTTAACAGTGGCTGTGTAGCTGTGCTGTGATAGCTAGGGGTTGGTTTGTGTTAACAGTGGCTGTGTAGCTGTGCTGTGATAGCTAGGGGTTGGTTTGTGTTAACAGTGGCTGTGCTAGCTGTGCTGTGATAGCTAGGTGTTGGTTTGTGTTAACAGTGGCTGTGTAGCTGTGCTGTGATAGCTAGGGGTTGGTTTGTGTTAACAGTGGCTGTGTAGCTGTGCTGTGATAGCTAGGGGTTGGTTTGTGTTAACAGTGGCTGTGTAGCTGTGCTGTGATAGCTAGGGGTTGGTTTGTGTTAACAGTGGCTGTGTAGCTGTGCTGTGATAGCTAGGGGTTGGTTTGTGTTTGCTGTGTAGCTGTGCTGTGATAGCTAGGTGTTGGTTTGTGTTAACAGTGGCTGTGTAGCTGTGCTGTGATAGCTAGGGGTTGGTTTGTGTTAACAGTGGCTGTGTAGCTGTGCTGTGATAGCTAGGGGTTGGTTTGTGTTAACAGTGGCTGTGTAGCTGTGCTGTGATAGCTAGGGGTTGGTTTGTGTTAACAGTGGCTGTGTAGCTGTGCTGTGATAGCTAGGGGTTGGTTTGTGTTAACAGTGGCTGTGTAGCTGTGCTGTGATAGCTAGGTGTTGGTTTGTGTTAACAGTGGCTGTGTTAACAGTGGCTGTGTAGCTGTGCTGTGATAGCTAGGGGTTGGTTTGTGTTAACAGTGGCTGTGTAGCTGTGCTGTGATAGCTAGGTGTTGGTTTGTGTTAACAGTGGCTGTGTAGCTGTGCTGTGATAGCTAGGGGTTGGTTTGTGTTAACAGTGGCTGTGTAGCTGTGCTGTGATAGCTAGGGGTTGGTTTGTGTTAACAGTGGCTGTGTAGCTGTGCTGTGATAGCTAGGTGTTGGTTTGTGTTAACAGTGGCTGTGCTGTGATAGCTGTGCTGTGATAGCTAGGTGTTGGTTTGTGTTAACAGTGGCTGTGTAGCTGTGCTGTGATAGCTAGGGGTTGGTTTGTGTTAACAGTGGCTGTGTAGCTGTGCTGTGATAGCTAGGGTTGGTTTGTGTTTGGCTGTTTGCTGTGATAGCTAGGGTTGGTTTGTGTTAACAGTGGCTGTGTAGCTGTGCTGTGATAGCTAGGGTTGGTTGGTTTGTGTTAACAGTGGCTGTGTAGCTGTGCTGTGATAGCTAGGGTTGGTTGGTTTGTGTTAACAGTGGCTGTGTAGCTGTGCTGTGATAGCTAGGGGTTGGTTTGTGTTAACAGTGGCTGTGTAGCTGTGCTGTGATAGCTGTTGGTTTGTGTTAACAGTGGCTGTGTAGCTAGGGGTTGGTTTGTGTTAACAGTGGCTGTGTAGCTGTGCTGTGATAGCTAGGGGTTGGTTTGTGTTAACAGTGGCTTTAGCTGTGCTGTGATAGCTAGGGGTTGGTTTGTGTTAACAGTGGCTGTGTAGCTGTGCTGTGATAGCTAGCTGGGTTGGTTTGTGTTAACAGTGGCTGTGATAGCTAGGTGTTGGTTTGTGTTAACAGTGGCTGTGTAGCTGTGCTGTGATAGCTAGGGGTTGGTTTGTGTTAACAGTGGCTGTGTAGCTGTGCTGTGATAGCTAGGTGTTGGTTTGTGTTAACAGTGGCTGTGTAGCTGTGCTGTGATAGCTAGGGGTTGGTTTGTGTTAACAGTGGCTGTATAGCTGTGCTGTGATAGCTAGGGGTTGGTTTGTGTTAACAGTGGCTGTATAGCTGTGCTGTGATAGCTAGGGGTTGGTTTGTGTTAACAGTGGCTGTGTAGCTGTGCTGTGATAGCTAGGGGTTGGTTTGTGTTAACAGTGGCTGTTAGCTGTGCTGTGATAGCTAGGGGTTGGTTTGTGTTAACAGTGGCTGTGTAGCTGTGCTGTGATAGCTAGGGGTTGGTTTGTGTTAACAGTGGCTGTGTAGCTGTGCTGTGATAGCTAGGGGTTGGTTTGTGTTAACAGTGGCTGTATAGCTGTGCTGTGATAGCTAGGGGTTGGTTTGTGTTAACAGTGGCTGTGTAGCTGTGCTGTGATAGCTAGGGGTTGGTTTGTGTTAACAGTGGCTGTGTAGCTGTGCTGTGATAGCTAGGGGTTGGTTTGTGTTAACAGTGGCTGTGTAGCTGTGCTGTGATAGCTAGGGGTTGGTTTGTGTTAACAGTGGCTGTATAGCTGTGCTGCTGTGCTGTGATAGGGGTTGGTTTGTGTTAACAGTGGCTGTGTAGCTGTGCTGTGATAGCTAGGGGTTGGTTTGTGTTAACAGTGGCTGTGTAGCTGTGCTGTGATAGCTAGGGGTTGGTTTGTGTTAACAGTGGCTGTGGGTCAAACCTTTACAATGAGAGCCTTGGCCTTTCCAGCTTTCACAAAACTATTTGTGGTTTATGGCTGGACATTTTAAGCTGCAATGATAAACATGAATTTAGTGGTGATTTGGGCTCTTCTCCGCACATCATTCTACAATGAACTCATTAGAAAGCCTATCTAGCCTCTCCTCTTGTGCACATTGATGCCTTTTGTAATGTTTACAACCTTACAGGCCAAATATGCTTCCTGCAGCAACGGTTGGCGTTAGCAAGACAAGACCACTGAGATACTGACATGGCTTCAGATCTGTATCTCCACACTGTACACTGATGCTCATCACACAGACTGTCCTACAGTAACATTGACTCTTCACGCTCCCTGAGGCCTAAACTACTCTGGAAGCTGACATTCCAGTGTAGCGTGACACTCGGCTACACTAAGTGAACAATGTGTCTGTAGCCATCAGAACGCAGTCTGGCTGAGTGTCTGGTTGTAGTGGACTCAGCTGTGGAGCAGAGCAGGCAGCCGGCTGCGGCCTAGATATCCCCCCCAACAGAGTTCCCATGACGTCGGCTTCAGAGAGGATGGAAAGCTCTCTTTTCGCTTCCTGCTTCACAGTGGCCTCTACCCACCGTTGTCTTGCAGGGATTTTTCTTCCATTGTAATCATTGGGCAGGCAGCCTAAACTGTTTGCCTAACTCCAAACTGTTTTTATTTTATGAATTTTCGTGATGGCAAAACAATTAAATCGTAAACTTAAATGACTAAAACCAGATATAAAATATGTAGAAAAAATAATGGACCTATATACGTTGAGTGGACAAAACATTCTGAATACCTACTGTTTCCATGACACAGACTGAACAGGTGAAAGATATGATCCCTTGTTGATGTCACTAAATCCACATCAATCAGTGTAGATGGAGGGGAGGAGACGTGTTAAAGAAGGATTTTCAAGCCTTGAGACATGGATTGTGTAAGTGTGCTATTCAGAGGATGGATGAGCAAGACAACATATTGAAGTGCCTTTGAACGGGTTATGGTAGTAGGTGCCTGGCGCAACAGTTTGAGTGTCAGGAACTGTAACACTGCTGTGTTTTCACGCTCAACAGTTTCCTGTGTGTATCAAGAATGGTTCACCACCCAAAGGACATCCAGCCAACTTGACACAACTGTGGGAAGCATTGGAGTCAACATGGGCCAGCCTCCCTGTGGAATGCTTTTACTTTCTAAAACTAATTGAGGCTGTAATGAGGGCAAAAGGGGTGCAACTAAATATTAGGAAGGTGTTCCTAATGTTCTGTACACTCAGTGTATATTTGAAATAATATAATCTTTAAGAACTAACCATCGCCAAAATAAAGCTTCACATTCAGGGAGAATAAAATCTTCCAAAACTATGAATTTAGCAGTATTAATTTTGTTATTATGTTTGAGAAAAAGAACACAGCCTTAACCATGGCAAAATGTGTAGAATAGAAGGAAACTAGCATTGAAACTGCGTCATTTTCTCTCGGCTCCATGGCAGAGTATGTAGAATCGCAGAAAATTTGCTTTAAAACGGCAAAATGTTGTATCTACAGAGCCAAGATGGGGGGCCTTTAAAATGTTCTCTAAGATGTAGACATGCTGAGACGTGCTCATTGCCACGCCCTCTGCCACACCCCCTGCCACGCCCAGCACCTAAGCCCCTTTTTGAGCCAGAAAAAAAAACTGTACAGTTTCCATAGCAATGTTCCCTCTCATTTTCAGGTCTGCTGAGTGCAAACTTGAAAGTTGTGAAAATTCTGTGCAACTTCCAGGGTGCGTTTACTGTGAACACTGAGGCTGTACCTGCTTTAAGTTACAGTTTCAGACAATGGTCAGGTAGGCAACTGTGGCTATTTGATCATCATTTAGAGTGGCCTACCATCAAAAACAATGGAGAAAATGCCTCCCATAACATTCTAACATGGCTGTTCTATCATTCAACCTACAGCAGCAGCCAATGTGTGGTGTTTAATGTAGGTCTACGTTCCTTGAGACTTTTGACTTGACATTAACATGTTAATCCACTTGTCCTTCAGACAAGGAGGTGACTGAAAATGTTGTTGAATGCAAGAAAACACTTTACAAAATAAAATGCATTATTATACCCACACCATTATTACAGAGAATCAGACACATTATGTTACCCTCTGCCTATTGGCTACTTAGATTTTTCAAGCCTGTCTTCTAATACAACACTTCCCCTTTTAAGACAAACAAGTGCTCTTTACAAGACTCACTTTTCAAAGATGTCTAGACATGTAGGAAGCAAGCACTCCCCTATTGTTGACTACTAATGATCTATAACTGGGCTAATAACTCACTAACTAGTAATCACTCCCCTATTGCTGACTACTAATGATCTATAACTGGACTAATAACTCACTAACTAGTAATCACTCCCCTATTGTTGACTACTAATGATCTATAACTGGGCTAATAACTCACTAACTAGTAATCACTCCCCTATTGTTGACTACTAATGATCTATAACTGGACTAATAACTCACTAACTAGTAATCACTCCCCTATTGTTGACTACTAATGATCTATAACTGGACTAATAACTCACTAACTAGTAATCACTCCCCTATTGTTGACTACTAATGATCTATAACTGGGCTAATAACTCACTAACAGAGGATATGAACAGAATGTGCACACGTGGCTGCATGCAGCTCTTGCTTTGATCTCAAAACAAGCACATCCCGGTGCACAGTACACTAAGTTCTGCCTGCCAATACAATGAATTCCGATGCGTTCTGCCTACAACAAAACCTCTTGCAGTTAGTTATGCATACTAAGTCTTGCATAGTTTGTTTTGTTTCAATATGTTACACTGAAAGTGGCTAATATTGCATTGATTCGATCCCAAATTCCCACAGTAGAGCGAAGCGTTGATAGTTTTAATTAAAGGGGGAAACTCAAATTGAATTTCATTCAATCTCCTGCTTCCCTGCGAGGGCTGATGTTTCTTCTGTTTGGGAGTCCCTGTGAGCTACACACGAGCGCAGCTTAGAGGGAACATTGATCCGTAGTGATCTCAACAGCACCTCATATGCAGAGTCCTGTGTCTGCTACGTAGGTGTGATAAAAGACTAGTCCACATCCTAGTGTATTTTGGTCTGTGTCCGGCTGTCTGCCTTCCTTCCATTGGAAACATATGGCGAGTCAGGAAACAAACATGGGATGTGGTTCAGACGGACACAACAGAGGAATAGGCTGTTCCTTTCTGGTGCTGTTGCTGCATCACAATGTAACAACAACACACACACACAGCTTTGAGTCAACCTAGCAGTCAGGGTAGCCTAGTGGTTAGAGCGTTGGAGCTGACAAGGTACAAATCTGTACAAATCTGTCGTTCTGCCCCTGAACAGACAGTTAACCCACTGTTCCTAGGCCGTCATTGAAAATCAGAATTTGTTCTTAACTGTCTTGCCTAGTTAAATAAAGGTAGTATTAAAAAAAAGGTTATACCAGCCACTGCTCTGAATCAGCCTAGTAGTCAGGTTATACCAGCCACGGCTCTGAATCAGCCTAGTGGTCAGGTTATACCAGCCACGGCTCTGAATCAGCCTAGTGGTCAGGTTATACCAGCCACGGCTCTGAATCAGCCTAGTGGTCAGGTTATACCAGCCACGGCTCTGAATCAGCCTAGTGGTCAGGTTATACCAGCCACGGCTCTGAATCAGCCTAGTGGTCAGGTTATACCAGCCACGGCTCTGAATCAGCCTAGTGGTCAGGTTATACCAGCCACGGCTCTGAATCAGCCGAGTGGTCAGGTTATACCAGCCACGGCTCTGAATCAGCCGAGTGGTCAGGTTATACCAGCCACGGCTCTGAATCAGCCTAGTGGTCATGTTATACCAGCCACGGCTCTGAATCAGCCGAGTGGTCATGTTATACCAGCCACGGCTCTGAATCAGCCTAGTGGTCAGGTTATACCAGCCACGGCTCTGAATCAGCCTAGTGGTCAGGTTATACCAGCCACGGCTCTGAATCAGCCTAGTGGTCAGGTTATACCAGCCACGGCTTCAAGTCAGCCTCGCAGTCAGGTTATACCAGCCACGGCTCTGAATCAGCCTAGTGGTCAGGTTATACCAGCCACGGCTTCAAGTCAGCCTCGCAGTCAGGTTATACCAGCCACGGCTTCAAGTCAGCCTCGCAGTCAGGTTATACCAGCCACGGCTTCAAGTCAGCCTCGCAGTCAGGTTATACCAGCCACGGCTTCAAGTCAGCCTCGCAGTCAGGTTATACCAGCCACGGCTCTGAATCAGCCTAGTGGTCAGGTTATACCAGCCACGGCTCTGAATCAGCCTAGTGGTCAGGTTATACCAGCCACGGCTCTGAATCAGCCTAGTAGTCAGGTTATACCAGCCACCGCTCTGAATCAGCCTAGTGGTCAGGTTATACCAGCCACGGCTTCAAGTCAGCCTCGTAGTCAGGTTATACCAGCCACGGCTCTGAATCAGCCTAGTGGTCAGGTTATACCATCCAAACATCTCTTACGCATCTGGGAAATGTACATTCAAAAGGAGACAGCATGTTGTAATCCTGTCCTGAGCAGAGCACTGACCAGCAGACAGTCTCAGAGTAGGACTGCTGTTCTAGGATCAGGTCCACCCAGGTTGTCGTGTAATCTTATTCATTATGATCATAAAGAGAGAAGTGATCCCAGATCAGTACATGTTTGTTTGAAGATGGGCCTGGTCTTTCTTTACTCATCAATACTTTAAATGTGAGTTTAACACACGAGTGAGTGTTAAAGAAAGTGCTCATTATTCATTCATGAAAAGTTAAAGCTCGTTTTACTTGCCTTTAGTAAACCTACACTGACTGTTCTCTTGTTACGAGGCTGTCTGTCCCCTGTCTCCTCTCTAAACTACAGGCCTATAGGTGACCCCAACAGAGCCAGACTCTTTCTATACTCTGTCTTCACAATGTATTCATACCTCCTGACCTATTCCACATGTTGTTACAGCCTGGATTCAACATGGATGAAATGCATGTGTTTCTCATCCATCTACACACACAACCTCGTGACAAAATGGATTAAATACACGTGTTTCTCACCCATCTACACACAACCTCATGACAACATGGATGAAATACATGTTTCTCATCCATCTACACACAACCTCGTGACAACATGGATGAAATACATGTGTTTCTCATCCATCTACACACAACCTCGTGACAAAATGGATGACAAAATGGATGAAATACATGTGTTTCTCACCCATCTACACACAACCTCATGACAACATGGATGAAATACATGTGTTTATACACCATGTTCAAAGGGATATTCAATGTCTTCTTTTTTATTTGTACCCATCTACCAATAGGTGCCCTTCTTTGCAAGGCATTGGAAAACCTCCCTGGTCTTTGGTTGAATCTGTGTTTGAAATTCACTGCTTGACTGAGGGATCTTACAGATAATTATATGTGTGGGGTACAGAGATGAGGTAGTCACTCAAAACTCATGTTAAACACTATTATTGCACACAGAGTCCATGCAACTTATTATGTGACTTGTTAAGCACATTTTTACTCCTGAACTTATTTCGGTTTGTCCGAACAAAGGGGTTGAATACTTATTGATTTAAGACATTTCAGCTTTTCATTTTTTATGAATCTGTCAAAAAAATCTAAAAACATGTTCCACTTTGTAATTATGGTTTGTAGGCCAGTGACAAACTACATTTAATCATTGTAAATTCAGGCTGTAACACATTCAGGCTGTAACACATTCAGGCTGTAACACACCCAGGCTGTAACACACCCAGGCTGTAACACACCCAGGCTGTAACACACCCAGGCTGTAACACACCCAGGCTGTAACACACCCAGGCTGTAACACACCCAGGCTGTAACACACCCAGGCTGTAACACACCCAGGCTGTACCCACTGTAACACCAGGCTGTAACACACCCAGGCTGTAACACACCCAGGCTGTAACACCCAGGCAGGCTGTAACACACCCAGGCTGTAACACCCATTCAGGCTGTAACACATTCAGGCTGTAACACACCCAGGCTTAACACACCCAGGCTGTAACACATTCAGGCTGTAACACACAGGCTTAACACACCCAGGCTGTAACACATTCAGGCTGTAACACATTCAGGCTGTACCCAGGCTGTAACACACCCAGAATTCAGGCTGTAACACATTCAGGCTGTAACACATTCAGGCTGTAACACATTCAGGCTGTAACACATTCAGGCTGTAACACATTCAGGCTGTAACACATTCAGGCTGTAACACATTCAGGCTGTAACACACCCAGGCTGTAACACACCCAGGCTGTAACACACCCAGGCTGTAACACACCCAGGCTGTAACACACCCAGGCTGTAACACATTCAGGCTGTAACACATTCAGGCTGTAACACATTCAGGCTGTAACACATTCAGGCTGTAACACATTCAGGCTGTAACACATTCAGGCTGTAACACATTCAGGCTGTAACACACCAGAATGTGAAAAAGGTCAAGTGGTGTGAATACTTTCTGAAGGCTCTTTAGCTTAGAGATTTTTAATAGGCCAATTGTTCTAATTTCAGTTGGGTTAAAGCTACAGTATGTTCCATCAAATGAGTTCTGTGCTTAGAATTCCTACATTCTGTAGCGACCTTGGACTAGAACATGTCTACCTTCGTCATCAAGATGTTGGAGTGACAGCTGTAAGAGCCTGGGTTCCAGTCCTGGAAGAACACTATGTCCTCCCTGTTGTTTTCATTACTAACGGTTTGTCTCCCAGGTTCTACCAGATCCGTGCCAGTATGAAAGTGCCATCACGAGTCCCTCACAAAATAGAGGCCAGTCTACTCCACCCACCAGGTCAGTTAACACACACACGCATTCGCTTTCTCTCTCTCTCTCTCTCTGTCTCTCTCTCTGTCTCTCTCTCTGTCTCTCTCTCTCTCTCTCTCTCTCTCTCTCTCTCTCTCTCTCTCTCTCTCTCTCTCTCTCTCTCTCTCTGTCTCTCTGTCTCTCTGTCTCTCTGTCTCTCTGTCTCTCTGTCTCTGTCTCTCTCTCTCTAAAATGCTTTAGTTGTGTGTGTCCAACCATAAAGAAATCACCTTCTTTTGTATTATTAATTATTATTATTTGTGTGTCCATTTTCGGGAAACTTGTCTTGCATCTCAACAAATCACAGCACAGTAGGGATTAGTTGTTGTTATTATTATTAATTTATTCAATTGACTTCTACTGGTGGGAATATCTGGGCTCTGGGGTTTTTGTAAAGATGGAGTCAGTATCTGCGGCCTGATGGTAGGAGCTGTACTCCCGGTTGAGTGGGTGTGTCAGGTCAGTGGCAATTCTCAGTCCTGCCCTCACTACTCTCTCCAAGAACAGCGCTTCCATGTTCTTCAGAATAACACAATGTGGTTGTTTTAATAGAGATGGATAACTGTTCTACCAGGCTTGGAAACACAATGTGGTTGTTTTTAATAGAGATGGATAACTGTTTCTACCAGGCTTGGAAACACAATGTGGTTGTTTTAATAGAGATGGATAACTGTTTCTACCAGGCTTAGAAACACAATGTGGTTGTTTTAATAGAGATGGATAACTGTTCTACCAGGCTTGGAAACACAATGTGGTTGTTTTAATAGAGATGGATAACTGTTCTACCAGAAACACAATGTGGTTGTTTTAATAGAGATGGATAACTGTTCTACCAGGCTTAGAAACACAATGTGGTTGTTTTAATAGAGATGGATAACTGTTCTACCAGGCTTAGAAACACAATGTGGTTGTTTTAATAGAGATGGATAACTGTTCTACCAGGCTTAGAAACACAATGTGGTTGTTTTAATAGAGATGGATAACTGTTTCTACAGGCTTAGAAACACAATGTGGTTGTTTTAATAGAGATGGATAACTGTTCTACCAGGCTTAGAAACACAATGTGGTTGTTTTAATAGAGATGGATAACTGTTTTACCAGGCTTAGAAACACAATGTGGTTGTTTTAATAGAGATGGATAACTGTTTCTACCAGGCTTAGAAACACAATGTGGTTGTTTTAATAGAGATGGATAACTGTTCTACCAGGCTTAGAAACACAATGTGGTTGTTTTAATAGAGATGGATAACTGTTTCTACCAGGCTTAGAAACACAATGTGGTTGTTTTAATAGAGATGGATAACTGTTTCTACCAGGCTTAGAAACACAATGTGGTTGTTTTAATAGAGATGGATAACTGTTTAGTACCAGGCTTAGAAACACAATGTGGTTGTTTTAATAGAGATGGATAACGTTTCTACCAGGCTTAGAAACACAATGTGGTTGTTTTAATAGAGATGGATAACTGTTTCTACCAGCTTAGAAACACAATGTGGTTGTTTTAATAGAGAGAGGCTTAGAAACACAATGTGGTTGTTTTAATAGAGATGGATAACTGTTAGTACCAGGCTTAGAAACACAATGTGGTTGTTTTAATAGAGATGGATAACTGTTCTACCAGGCTTGGAAACACAATGTTGTTGTTTTTAATAGAGATGGATAACTGTTCTACCAGGCTTAGAAACACAATGTGGTTGTTTTAATAGAGATGGATAACTGTTTCTACCAGGCTTAGAAACACAATGTGGTTGTTTTTTTATTGACCTGATATTTATTTACACCTCTATTAAACCAACACCTTGCTGTATCATCTGCACACTTTACTGTTGCACCTTCTGGTGTTATTTGGGTGCAAACGTTAGTGTAGAGGGTGAACCGAACCAGCAAAAGGACACTGCTCTGGGGTACCCTTATATTGGCGGTTAGTGGGTTCTGATGTATTCACACTGAACCTCAGTCTTCTGACCCGACTGGTGAGAGAACAGCTGATCCAGTTGATGAGACGTGTGTTGATGCCCACATGGTCGCAAGTTTGTTCACCACAATATCGGCACGTAATGTGTTGATGCCCACATGGTCGCAAGTTTGTTCACCAGAATATCAGGACGTAATGTGTTGATGCCCACATGGTCGCAAGTTTGCAACAGAATATCGGGACGTAATGTGTTGATGCCCACATCAAGTTTGTTCACCACAATATCAGGACGTAATGTGTTGATGCCCACATGTTCGCAAGTTTGTTCACCACAATATCAGGACGTAATGTGTTGATCAAGTTTGTTCACCACAATATCAGGACGTAATGTGTTGATGCCCACATGTCGCAAGTTTGTTCACCACAATATCAGGACGTAATGTGTTGATGAGTTTGTTCACCACAATATCAGGACGTAATGTGTTGATGCCCACATGGTCGCAAGTTTGTTCACCACAATATCAGGACGTAATGTGTTGATGCCCACATGGTCGCAAGTTTGTTCACCACAATATCAGGACGTAATGTGTTGATGCCCACATGGTCGCAAGTTTGTTCACCACAATATCAGGACGTAATGTGTTGATGCCCACATGGTCAAGTTTGTTCACCACAATATCAGGACGTAATGTGTTGATGCCCACATGGTCGCAAGTTTGTTCACCACAATATCAGGACGTAATGTGTTGATGCCCACATGTTGAGTTTGTTCACCACAATATCATGTTGATGCCCACATGGTCGCAAGTTTGTTCACCACAATATCAGGACGTAATGTGTTGATGCCCACATGGTCGCAAGTTTGTTCACCACAATATCAGGACGTAATGTGTTGATGCCCACATGAGTTTGTTCACCACAATATCACGTAATGTGTTGATGCCCACATGGTCGCAAGTTTGTTCACCACAATATCAGGACGTAATGTGTTGATGCCCACATGGTCGCAAGTTTGTTCACCACAATATCAGGACGTAATGTTGATTGTCGCAAGTTTGTTCACCACAATATCAGGACGTAATGTGTTGATGCCCACATGGTCGCAAGTTTGTTCACCACAATATCAGGACGTAATGTGTTGATGCCCACATGGTCGCAAGTTTGTTCACCACAATATCAGGACGTAATGTGTTGATGCCCACATGGTCGCAAGTTTGTTCACCACAATATCAGGACGTAATGTGTTGATGCCCACATGATGCCCACATGGTCGCAAGTTTGTTCACCACAATATCAGGACGTAATGTGTTGATGCCCACAAGCAAGTTTGTTCACCACAATATCAGGACGTAATGTGTTGATGCCCACATGTTTGTTCACCACAATATCAGGACGTAAGTTTGTTCAGTTTGTTCCACAATATCAGGACGTAATGTGTTGATGTTGAGTTTGCAATATCAGGACATGTGTTGATGTCGCAAGTTTGTATACCACAATATTAGGACGTAATGCGTTGATGCCCACATGGTCTCAAGTTTGTTCACTAGAATATCAGGATGTAATGTGTTGAAAGCAGATAAAAACAAATCCACAAAAAGTATTGTGGCATATGAACGTGGTTTATCCAGATCATGTAGATTTGATGGAGGAAGAAGACCGGTGCATCTTCAGTTCCATGGCCTGGTTTATATGCCAGCTGGAACGGGTCCAGTAGGCTCTCTGTGTGCAGGAGAAGGTGTCCCAGGACAATGGGGTCCAAACATTAGATTATCACAGAGGTCAAGCAGATGTGATGACCATCATTCAGGGATTTGGATGATTCACTTTGAATGGGCACGATAGTTTCACTTTTCCAGATTTGGGCGCTTCTGCTGCTGTCCAATGACATTTGAAAAATTATTCTGTACATGTTACACAGCCACTTACACTCCCTGATAACATCCCACTTAGACCATCACAGCCTTTTGCTTTCTGAGGATGGAGTTTGGAGAAGACCTGAAAGACAACCTTTTCAGAGATGACTCTGGGATGATTCTGGGACTCTGGGGTGACTCTGGGATGATTCTGGGACTCTGGGATGATTCTGGGACTCTGGGATGACTCTGGGATGATTCTGGGACTCTGGGATGATTCTGGGACTGCCATCCTATGTATTGTTATTTTCAAGTATGTTTTCCATTTTGAGTTTGTAATCCAAGTAGTTTTTAAACTCTGTTTAATGTTTCTTTGAATGGATTTCATCGGAGTTGTATCCACCCCTTGACTTTTCCCACATTTTGTTACATCCTTATTCTAAAATGGATGACATTTTGTTACATCCTTATTCTAAAATGGATGACATTTTGTTACATCCTTATTCTACAATGGATGACATTTTGTTACATCCTTATTCTAAAATGGATGACATTTTGTTACATCCTTATTCTAAAATGGATGACATTTTTGCACATAATTTAAAATGTGTTACATACATATTCAGACCCTTTACTCAAAATGGGTTCTGAGTTCTAAACTTGAAATATTGTTAATCATGAGGAAATGAGGAGTGCCACAGTCTGGTTTCTACACCAGAAGTGAATGGGCATCCATAGGAGGAATGTATATGGTCTGGTCAATTAAGGGTGGATATGAGCCAGAGGCTTGGAATGTACTGAGTAAAGGAAAGACAATCACATGTTTGCAGTCACTGATAAGGGTGCAGAGATTTGGATTAGTGTGGAATGGGGGCCGAGGTCAGGTCACATTAAAGGAGAAGGAACAGTACCTTTGGCAGCGATTACGGCCTCAAGTCTTCTTGGTTATGATGCTATAAGCTCGGCACAACTGTGTTTGGGGAGTTTCTCCTATTCTTCTCTGAAGATTCTCTCAAGGTCTGTCAGGTTGGATGGAGAGCGTTGCTGCACAGCTATTTTCAGGTCTCCAGAGATGTTCGATCAGTGGCTGGGCCACTCAACGACATTCAGAGACTAGTCCCGAAGCCACTCCTGAGTTGTCTTGGCTGTGTGCTTAGGGTCGTTGTCCTGTTGGAAGGTGAACCTTCACCCCAGTCTGAAGTCTTGAGTGTTCTGGAACATGTTTTCATCAATGATCTCTGTACTTTGCTCCGTTCATCTTTCCCTCGATCCTGACTAGTCTTTCAGTCCCTGCTGCTGAAAAATATCCCCACAGCATGATGCTACCACCACCATGCTTCACTGTAGGGATAGTGCCAGATTTCCTCCAGACTTGACGCTTGGCATTCAGGTCAGAGGAACTCTGGAGCTCTGGAGTTACCATCGAGTTATTGGTCTCTTCCCTGACCAAAGCCCTCCCCCCCCGATTGCTGCAGACATTGTTTGATACCCTCGACACAATCCTGTCTCGGAGCTCTACGGACAATTCCTTCGACCTCATGGCTTGGTTTTTTCTCTTGACATGCACTGTCAACTGTGGGACCTTTTTATATAGACAGCTGTGTGGCTTTCAAAATCATGTACAATCAATTTAATTTATAACAGGTGGACTCCAATCAAGTTATAGAAACATCCTCAAGGATGATCAATGGAAACAGGATGCATCTGAGCTCAGTTTCGAGTCTCATAGCAAAGGGTCTGAATAGCAAAGGGTCTGAATAGCAAAGGGTCTGAATAGTTATGTAAGTCAGGTATTTCTGTTTTGGGGGGGAGGGAGGGGTTGCAAACATTTCTAGAAACCTGTTTTCACTTTGTTATTATGGGGTATTATGTGTAGATTGATTTAAAAAAAAAACAATTTTAGAATAAGGCTGTAACGTAACATGTAGAAAATGTCAAGGGTGTCTGAATAGTTTCAGAACACACTGTATGTAGTCAGTAATGGTCCCATTCAGTTCCTCAATGTTTTTGTTTGTGTCACATAATACCCCCCAAATGATACAGTCAAAGCAGCCTTTTAACAACATGTCCATATTTATTTCAGACCAATCCTTCACCTACGTTATCCAAGGTTTTTCAGATGTAATGTTCTGTTTGTAACGATGTGAGAGCAAGATGGAATTATGATCCGAGTCCAAGTTGTGCTGTGTGCTTTCTAACCATTCCTTATGCTTCATTAACAGAGATGTTTTCTGATTGCGTGTGTAGCAGGTTCCATATTGTTCATCATTTGGGAGGGTTTTATCTATGTTCTTGGTTCTCCTTCAACATCTTTTACTATGAAGGGAATGATTAGGCCAGACGTTAACCTTTCTAGCGCAGGGGTTCCGCTAGCAGAACACCTCGACAACATTCCGCTGAGAAGGCAGCGCTCGAAATTCAAAAATATATTTTTAGAAATATGTAACTTTCACACATTAACAAGTCCAATACAGCAAATGAAAGATAAACATCTTGTTAATCTACCCATCGTGTCCGATTTAAAAAAATGCTTTACAGCTAAAGCACAACATATGATTATGTTAGATCACCGCCAAGTCGAAAAAACACAGCCATTTTTCCAGCCAAAGATAGGAGTCACAAAAAGCAGAAATGTAGATAAAATGAATCACTAACCTTTGATCTTCATTAGATGACACTCATAGGACATCATGTTACACAATACGTGTGTAAGTTTTGTTCGATAATGTGCATATTTATATCCAAAAATCTCGGTTTACATTGGCGCCTTACGTGCAGTAATGTTTGGATTCCAAAACATCCAGTGATTTTGCAGAAATACTAATAATAAACATTGATAAAAGATACTAGTGTTATTCACAGAATTAAAGATAGACTTCTCCTTAATGCAACCGCTGTGTCAGATTTGAAATTTTTTTTGAAGGAAAAAGCATAATCTGAGAACGGCGCTCAGAACCCAAAACAGCCAGAGGAGTAGCTGCCATTTTGGAATCAACAAAGTTAGAAACAACACCATAACTATTCTTACTCACTTACTCACTTACCTTTGATGATCCTCATCAGAAGGCAGTCCCAGGAATCGCAGTTCGACAATAGATGACTGATTTGTTCCATAAAGTTGTCATTCATGTCCAAATAGCCACTTGTTGTTAGCGTGTTCAGCCCAGTAATCCATCTTTATGAGGCGTTAGCATTTCATCCAGACAAAAACTCAAAGTTCCATTACAGTCCTTTAGAAACATGTCAAACGATGTATGGAATCAATCAATAATGTTCCAACCAGAGAATTCCTTTGTCTTTAGAAAGGCACTGGAACGAGAGGTAACTCTGTCGGGAGCGCATGTCATGAGACCGAGGCACTATGCCAGAACACTGACTCAAACAGGTCTCATGAGCCCCTCCTTTATAGTAGAATCGTCATTCAAGTTTAAAAAGACGGTTGACATCTAGTGGAAGCCCTAGGAAGTGCAACCTCATCCATATCTCAATGTGTACTCGGTAAGCCAAGCTTTGACAAACTACAAACCTCAAATGTCCCACTTCCTGGTTGGATTTTTCTCAGGTTTTCGCCTACCAAATGAGTTCTGTTATACTAGGACATCATTCAAACAGTTTTAGAATCTTCAGAGTGTTTTCTATCCAAAACTAATAATAATATGCATATATTAGCATCTGGGACTGAGTAGGAGGCAGTTCACTCTGGGCACGCTATTCATCCAAAAGTGAAAATGCTGCCCCCTATCCCAAAAACTGGATCCTTAATACAATTTTCTAGTGTAGGTGACCACCTATAAAAGCTAGCTTGTACGGTTGATTCATTTGTCAGAGAGGTTATTTCAAAGGGCAGCAAGCTGAGAGATGGCAAATATGATATGAATTTCTCCTCTAAATAGTCTGGTCTGATTGTGTGCGTTCCAGAATGGTGATGCTTCCTCTTTTAATGTGAAAGATGGCGTTCATCTAGAGTTCCAATGTGTGAGTTGAATATCCATTTGAACTGACAGTGATACTCTTGGTTGAATGACATTGAGGGAAGCCCTTCAGATGAATGTGTATTTGGTCTACTCCTCCATTGGGTTTGTTGTTGGCAGAGTGGCAGGACTGGTTGATCTCACAAAACCAGCCTTGTTCCCAGCTCTTTTCTGAGTCCTGGCAGCCTGGAACAGTCACGGCTCATCCCTGTCCTGGTCTGCACTGAGAGGAATGCCTTTGCTCCCTCCACTCCAGCCTCACAATACGCTGCGTTCTGTCCCCCAACAACCAATCCTCCTGTCACAGTGAGGATTAAGAGGGGACAAAGGAGGATGAGATTGCAGGATGCTCCAGTGTTTTCTGCTCTGAGCCTGATAGGAGTCAGTGAGAGGCTGAGCGCTTTAGCTGAGTGGGATTGGTTCTTCCTCCTCACCTCAACCCTGGGGTTTCTAAGTGGCCTATTAATAGGAGGCCTTGTCTCTGGTCTCTTGCTAGCCAGGACTCTCTGGCATTGGTAGTACACCCAATTGACTAGAGTTGGTGTTGTACTTTAAGTGATGAAATAGGCTAATTCCCCAAAATGGGGTTGTTTCATTTTCAGCAGAAAGCTGTTCCATGAGCTTGTATTGTATTTTCCACCAGCAGTATGGTGTTTTCCTTCCTGGGTTGGTGGATTCCTGTTCCTCTCTGGTCTTTCCCTCCACGGCCGATCACATAGTTGCAGGTTCTATAGTGCTGTTAGTTCCTCCACGGCTGATCACATAGTTGCAGTTTCTATAGTGCTGTTAGTTCCTCCACGGCTGATCACATAGTTGCAGGTTCTATAGTGCTGTTAGTTCCTCCACGGCTGATCTCATAGTTGCAGGTTCTATAGTGCTGTTAGTTCCTCCACGGCTGATCACATAGTTGCAGGTTCTATAGTGCTGTTAGTTCTTCCACGGCTGATCACATAGTTGCAGGTTCTATAGTGCTGTTAGTTCCTCCACGGCTGATCACATAGTTGCAGGTTCTATAGTGCTGTTAGTTCTTCCACGGCTGATCACATAGTTGCAGGTTCTATAGTGCTGTTAGTTCCTCCACGGCTGATCACATAGTTGCAGGTTCTATAGTGCTGTTAGTTCCTCCACGGCCGATCACATAGTTGCAGGTTCTATAGTGCTGTTAGTTCCTCCACGGCTGATCACATAGTTGCAGGTTCTCTAGTGCCATTAATCACCTAGTAAGGATAGGAAATGGTTAGTCATCCCTGTAAGCCATCAGCCATGTGTAAAAACAACCAACAGACTGACTGCGTGTGTTTGCTGTGTCTATGCTGCCAGGACATGCCTCAGACTGCTGCCAGGTCACAGCTGACATCCTGGATGTCTGTTAGAGGGAACATGTACTGTAAGCTGTTCATAGGAACTTAACTGGCCAACTTCTCACCGGTACCTAGTAGTGCTGGGAATTGCCAAGGACCTCACGATACGATATTATCACCATACTTTGGTGCCGATGTGATATGTATCACAATTCTCACAATTCTATATGTATTGCTATTCGATACTGTGATTTTATTAGGATTCATGTTCCAAACATATTGCTCACCATATGTCTGCTGCAGAGGGACAGAGAGCCAATGGAAAACAAGTTTTCATCCGTCATGGAAATAAAAGTACTAAAAACAAATTTGACTTATTTAAAAAGTTTTGGTACAGCTAAGCAGCGCAAAAATGTATATTGTGATAGTCATAATTATGTGATATATCGTCAAATATTATCCTGATATGTTACTGTTTGGCTTTTTCCCCCTATTAGTAGTATCTAACCCCCCCCTCTTCTCAGTACCCCCCCTCCTCTCAGTACCTAACCCCCTCTTCTCAGTACCTACCCCCACCTCTTCTCAGTACCTACCCCCTCTTCTCAGTACCTAACCCCCCTCTTCTCAGTACCTAACCTGCCCTCCTCTCCAGTACCTAACCCCCTCCTCTCCGTACCTAACCCCCACTCCTCTCCAGTACCTAACCCCCACTCCTCTCCAGTACCCTAACCCCCCTCCTCTTCAGTACCTAACCACCCCACTCCTCTTCAGTACCTAACCACCCCACTCCTCTCCAGTACCTAACCCCCCTCCTCTCCAGTACCTAACCCCCCACTCTTCTCCAGTACCTAAATCCCCCCACCTCTCCAGTACCTAACCCCCCACTCCTCTCCAGTACCTAACCCCCCACTCCTCTCCAGTACCTAACCCCCCACTCCTCCCCCTAACCCCCACTCCTCTCCAGTACCTAACCCCCACTCCTCTCCAGTACCTAACCCCCACTCCTCTCCAGTACCTAACCCCCCCACTCCTCTCCAGTACCTAACCCCCACTCCTCTCCAGTACCTAACCCCCCACTCCTCTCCAGTACCTAACCCCCCACTCCTCTCCAGTACCTAACCCCCACTCCTCTCCAGTACCTAACCCCCACTCCTCTCCAGTACCTAACCCCCCTCCTCTCCAGTACCTAACCCCCCCTCCTCTCCAGTACCTAACCCCCCACTCCTCTCCAGTACCTAACCCCCACTCCTCTCCAGTACCTAACCCCCACTCCTCTCCAGTACCTAACCCCCCACTCCTCTCCAGTACCTAACCCCCACTCCTCTCCAGTACCTAACCCCCACTCCTCTCCAGTACCTAACCCCCACTCCTCTCCAGTACCTAACCCCCACTCCTCTCCAGTACCTAACCTCCCCACTCCTCTCCAGTTCCTAGCCTCCGGTTAATCTCAGTTATTTTGTTGATACAGTCATTGTGTATTACTGTGTTGATGTAAGTTTTCTGCATTCAAACAAATGTCTTCTCATTACAGGTTCTGATCTGGCCTTCCCTGCAGCTGTGGTCGATGACGTCATCTGCAGCAAGACCTTCCAGATCCTCTATAAGAACGAGGAGGTGGTTGTCAATGATGTGCTGGTGTTCAAAATCATGATGCTGCTGGATGAGAAGAAGGTAATGAAGCTAGACTGTAGGCTAAGACAAGGAAGCTAGACTGTAGGTTAAGACGAGGAGGCTAGACTGTAGGCTAAGCTGAGGACGCTAGACTGTAGGCTAAGCTGAGGACGCTAGACTGTAGGCTAAGCTGAGGACGCTAGACTGTAGGCTAAACTGAGGACGCTAGACTGTAGGCTAAGCTGAGGACGCTAGACTGTAGGCTAAGATGAGGACGCTAGACTGTAGGCTAAGCTGAGGACGCTAGACTGTAGGCTAAGCTGAGGACGCTAGACTGTAGGCTAAGCTGAGGACGCTAGACTGTAGGCTAAGCTGAGGACGCTAGACTGTAGGCTAAGCTGAGGACGCTAGACTGTAGGCTAAGCTGAGGAAGCTAGACTGTAGGCTAAGCTGAGGAAGCTAGACTGTAGGCTAAACTGAGGAAGCTAGACTGTAGGCTAAGCTGAGGAAGCTAGACTGTAGGCTAAGACCGTGACCAATGACCAAGTTGTCGTTGTGCTGGTTAGAATCAGTTCTGCTATAGAGGACAATTGGCTGGCTTTCACTGAGGCTCTGGCTAGCCTGTGTTCAAATGTCTACAGTAGCATACTACTTACAATGCCCAATACATTGCTTCATACTGTGTGAGCTTGAGCTGCACTGCAGTGATCCATATGATTGGCCAATTAGATGCAGGCTATTTAGCCTAGCTTTATTTAGATTTAATGTAGACAATTTAGCCTAATATCTCACATGGATATTGTTCACAATAGCAGGTTATAAAATAAATACCTGTTATGATGGTATGGATATAGGAGGAGAGACGTGGTATGATGGTATGGATATAGGAGGAGAGACGTGGTATGATGGTATGGATATAGGAAGAGAGACGTGTATGATGGTATGGATATAGGAAGAGAGACGTGGTATGGATGGATATAGGAAGAGATATGTGGTATGGATATAGGAAGAGAGACGTGGTATGATGGTATGGATATAGGAAGAGAGACGTGGTATGATGGTATGGATATAGGAAGAGAGACGTGGTATGGTAGGAAGAGAGACGTGGTATGGATATAGGAAGAGAGCGTGGTATGATGGTATGGATATATGGATATAGGAAGAGAGATGGTATGGATATAGGAATGGTATGGATATAGGAAGAGAGACGTGGTATGATGGTATGGATATAGGAAGAGAGGTATATGATGGTATGGATATAGGAGGAGAGACGCGGTATGATGGTATGGATATAGGAGGAGAGACGTGGTATGATGGTATGGATATAGAGACGCGGATGATGGTATGGATATAGGAGGAGAGACGCGGTATGATGGTATGGATATAGGAAGAGAGATGTATGATGGTATGGATATAGGAAGAGAGACGTGGTATGATGGTATGGATATAGGAAGAGAGACGTGGTATGATGGTATGGATATAGGAGGAGAGACGCGGTATGATGGTATGGATATAGGAAGAGAGACGTGGTATGATGGTATGGATATAGGAAGAGAGACGCGGTATGATGGTATGGATATAGGAAGAGAGACGTGGTATGGATATAGGAAGAGAGACGTGGTATGATGGTATGGATATAGGAGGAGAGACGTGGTATGATGGTATGGATATAGGAAGAGAGACGTGGTATGGATATAGGAGGAGAGACGCGGTATGATGGTATGGATATAGGAAGAGAGACGTGGTATGATGGTATGGATATAGGAAGAGAGACGTGGTATGATGGTATGGATATAGGAGGAGAGACGCGGTATGATGGTATGGATATAGGAGGAGAGACGCGGTATGATGGTATGGATATAGGAGGAGAGACGCTGTATGATGGTATGGATATAGGAGGAGAGACGTGGTATGATGGTATGGATATAGGAAGAGAGACGCGGTATGATGGTATGGATATAGGGCAGTATGATGGTATGGATATAGGAAGAGAGACGCGGTATGATGGTATGGATATAGGAGGAGAGACGCGGTATGATGGTATGGATATAGGACGGGAGACGCGGTATGATGGTATGGATATAGGAGGAGAGACGTGGTATGGATATAGGAAGAGAGACGCGGTATGATGGTATAGATATAGGAGGAGAGACGCGGTATGATGGTATGGATATAGGAGGAGAGACGCGGTATGATGGTATGGATATAGGAGGAGAGACGCGGTATGATGGTATGGATATAGGAAGAGAGACGTGGTATGATGGTATGGATATAGGAAGAGAGACGTGGTATGATGGTATGGATATAGGAAGAGAGACGCGGTATGATGGTATGGATATAGGAGGAGAGACGCGGTATGATGGTATGGATGGTATGGATGGATATAGGACGGGAGAGACGGTATGATGGTATGGATATAGGGGTATGATGGTATGGAGGAGAGAGACGGTATGATGGTATGGATATAGGACGGGAGACGCGGTATGATGGTATGGATATAGGAGGAGAGACTCGGTATGATGGTATGGATATAGGAGGAGAGACGCGGTATGATGGTATGGATATAGGAGGAGAGACGCGGTATGATGGTATGGATATAGGAGGAGAGACGCGGTATGATGGTATGGATATAGGACGGGAGACGCGGTATGATGGTATGGATATAGGAGGAGAGACGCGGTATGATGGTATGGATATAGGAAGAGAGACGCGGTATGATGGTATGGATATAGGAGGAGAGACGCGGTATGATGGTATGGATATAGGAGGAGAGACGCGGTATGATGGTATGGATATAGGAGGAGAGACGTGGTATGGACGTGGTATGATGGTATGGATATAGGAAGAGAGACGCGGTATGATGGTATGGATATAGGACGAGAGACGCGGTATGATGGTATGGATATAGGAAGAGAGACGCGGTATGATGGTATGGATGTAGGAAGAGACACGCGGTATGATGGTATGGATATAGGAGGAGAGACGCGGTATGATGGTATGGATATAGGAGGAGAGACGCGGTATGATGGTATGGATATAGGACATGAGACGCGGTATGATGGTATGGATATAGGAGGAGAGACGCGGTATGATGTTATGGATATAGGACGGGAGACGCGGTATGATGGTATGGATATAGGAGGAGAGACGGTATGATGGTATGGATGTAGGAGGGGAGACGTGGTATGATGGTATGGATATAGGAAGAGAGACGTGGTATGGTGGTATGGATATGGTATGATGGATATGATGGTATGGATGTAGGAGGGGAGACGTGGTATGATGGTATGGATATAGGAGGGGAGACGTGGTATGATGGTATGGATATAGGAGGGGAGACGTGGTATGATGGTATGGATATAGGAGGGGAGACGTGGTATGATGGTATGGATATAGGAAGAGAGACGTGGTATGATGGTATGGATATAGGAGGAGAGACGTGGTATGATGGTATGGATATAGGAGGGGAGACGTGGTATGATGGTATGGATATAGGAGAGAGACGTGGTATGGATATGGTGGTATGATGGTATATAGGAGGGGAGACGTGGTATGATGGTAGGAGGGGAGATGGTATGATATGGATATAGGAGGGAGACGTGGTATGATGGTATGGATATAGGAGGGGAGACGTGGTATGATATGGATATAGGATGGATATAGGAGACGTGGTATGATGGTATGGATATAGGAGGGGAGACGTGGTATGATGATGGTATGGATGGTATGGATATAGGAGGAGAGACGTGGTATGGTGGGTGGATATAGGAGGGGGATATGGATGTAGGAGGGGAGACGTGGTATGGTGGTATGGATATAGGAGGGGAGACGTGGTATGGTGGTATGGATATAGGAGGGGAGACGTGGTATGGTGGTATGGATATAGGAGGGGAGACGTGGTATGGTTTTTCCACTCTGAAGGGTTTCCTCTGATTTCTATCCGTTCATACTAATGTACTACTAAGAATGCAGTACTGCACATGGCTTCATACTACGTAGTACGTACTAGAGTTCGACCGATTAAATGGAATGGCCGATTAATTGGGGCCGATTTTCAAGTTTTCATAACAATTGGAAATCGGTATTTTTGGGCGCCGATTATTTTATTTAATCTTTACTGATCTCAACTGATCCAATCTTGCAAACTTACAGTTAACTTGTCCAATGCAATAATGACCTGCCTCTCTCTCGTTGCACTCCACAAGGAGACTGCCTGTTACGCAAATGCAGTAAGCTGAGGTAAGTTGCTAGCTAGCATTAAATTTACCTTATAAAAACACATGGTTGATGATATTACTAGATATTATCTAGCGTGTCCTGCGTTGCATATAATCTGACTGAGCATACAAGTATCTAAGTATCTGACTGAGCGGTGGTAGGCAGAAGCAGGCGTGTAAACATTCATTCAAACAGCACTTTCGTGCGTTTTGCCAGCAGCTCTTCGTTGTGCGTCAAGCATTGCGCTGTTTATGACTTCAAACCTATCAACTCCCGAGATGAGGCTGGTGTAACTGAAGTGAAATGGCTGACTGGTTAGCGGGCGCCAATAGCGTTTCAAACTTCACTCGCTCTGAACCTTGGGGTGGTTGTTTCCCTTGCTCTGCATGGGAAACGCTGCTTCAATGTGGTGGCTGTTGTCGTTGTGTTGCAGGTTCGAGCCCAGGCAGGAGCGAGGAGAGGGACAGAAGCTATTACTGTTACACTGGCAATACTAAAGTGCCTATAAGAACATCCAATAGTCAAAGGTTAATGAAATACAAAGAGGGAAATGGTCCTAGGGAAATAGTCCTATAATAACTACAACCTTAAACCTCTTACCTGGGAATATTGAAGACTCATGTTAAAAGGAACCATCAGCTTTCATATGTTCTCATGTTCTGAGCAAGGAACTGAAACGTTAGCTTTCTTACATGGCACATATTGCACTTTTATGTTCTTCTCCAACACTTTGTTTTTGCATTATTTAAACCAAATTGAACATGTTTCATTATCTACTTGAAGCTAAATTGATTTTATTGATGTATTATATTAAGTTAAAATAAGTGTTCATTCAATATGGTTGTAATTGTCATTATTACAAATACATATATATACATTTTTAAATCGGCCGATTAATCGGTATCGGCTTTTTGGTCCTCCAATAATCGGTATCGGCGGTGAAAAATCATACTCGGTCGACCTCTAGTACGTACTACTAAGAATGCATGTCCAGTACTGCACATTGCTTCATACTACGTAGTACGCTAGTGAATGGTGCTCTTGGGTTGTTGTCATGGTGGAAATCAGTCCCTCTGTCGATGGGGAAATAGGCTCAGTTTCTTTTCCCCTCTGAAATGATTGTTTCCCCTGTCTGTTTCTATCCCTCTTCAGGTAGAAGAATCCCTCAACGACATGGACTTCCAGCTCTCTCTGGAGTTATACTTCACAGATGGAGACTTCTCGTACGTTTCATCATGGCCGAACACTGTGCTTCTTATGCTGTTACCAAACCTGTGTTCAAACACCATTTGAAGTCTTAGATACTGTACTTTTAGTGTTTTCTTTAGCCTGCCCAGAAAGCCAGATGGATGTTTTTTTTTTTTTTTTTTACATTCTTCAAGTAGTATTTTAACCCAGATCTGGCTATTTTTAAATGAAGATTGTGTTTTTGAATCTCTGCTATGGTGTCCTTAATAAACCCGTCTCCGGCACTTTTTAGACACGTCGGATGGGGTCTGTTTATACCAAGGGAATGTGCAGCAGTGCATTTCAAGTTGAATATTTCTCAATACTTCAGATGGAAACATTGCACACAGTTTTTTAATATTCTTTATGCATCTATATGAATACGTTTTTTCTATTGTATGATTAGAGTTTCTCCAGCAGATACGTTCTTTCCCACTAGGCCCGAGGAGCTCAGCTCCCTGCAGAACATCAGCAGTCGTTCGCTCCGCTTGCACTTTAGTCTGAACCGAGGCATCCACCAACACATCAATATCATGTTCGACTACTTCCACCTGTCTGTCGTCTCTATGGCCGTCCACGCATCCCTGGTTGCCCTGCACCAACCCCTCATCAGGTAACACACACACACTGTATAGGGAATAGGGTGTGACTTCGGACTGACTTGGATATATCATCACGTTCATAAATAAGCATAAGTCTCTCTGGATAAGAGCGTCTGCTAAATGACTAAGATGTAAATCTACACTCTATTTATCCAGCCTCCAGTTCAGACTTGGTCTTCAGAGCAGTATAACTGAAAGGTGTTGACCAGTAAGGCCTGATTCCTTAATGGCTGTTGTCTGTTGTAGTTTCCCCCCGGCTAGTGAAGAGTACATGGCTGAATCGCACCGCCCCCCAGCAGAGTAAAGACTCTGTCATCCCGGCCCTGGAGAATGTGGTGTTTGGAACCAGCTATGTCAAACAGCTGTCTGCTGATGTAAGTATAGTTTAGGCCTTAGGACTGTCTTCCTCTAAAAAAAAAATTCTCGTCTGAGTTGTCTGTTCTAAAACATTTATTTTTCCATATATTGACACGCCTTATAAAATCAGCTATATGTACTGAGCTTGTCTGATGCCTTAAGGGCAATGTGATTGAATAATTAAGATGCACAAATGACTCAAGACGGAGCCAGAGATCAACATAACCAAAATAAAAATACATTTTCCCGACCCTCCTCCTCCTGCTATGACGTTTCCACTGGATCAGATCATGACATGTTTCCCTTTTACCGATGGGAGAAAGATGGAAACATTTTTCAAATACATTGAGGAACTATTGTCATTCTCAATGGATGTAAAAATATACTTTGTTCACCTGCTGTTTGAGGTAAAGAAATAAACACTTTGAGAAGCTCCACAGCTCATTAGTGGTGATGAGTTAAGACAATCACAGATACTATCAGACTTCCCCAAATAGGCACATTTCTACATTTGCACACAGGCCAGGTAGCCTAGGTCTACATCTATGGATAAACAGGTGCACGTCCTTAAACAATATTAACAGGAGCGCTCCAAACATAATACAATGAATAAATGGACCAAACTATTAAATGGAATGAAATACACCAAAACGTGTCTCACGAGTGTAGCATAGGTTGTGAGCTCTGCAAACAACGTGTTCACTCTGACATGGAGAATGGTAATTACAAACCAACTAGTCCTCAACCTCCAGATTAATCAGTCATCTCTCACTAATGGCTTCTAGTAGCTCCTCTTCTCTGACTGTAGGCCAAATAATAATATGTTGAATCCATTAACAGAAATGACTGGAACAAAACAAACATAGATAGATGAGAATGAAAGGTACTACTGGTGTTATGTGTCATGGTGAATTGATAGAATTTAACAATGGAAGGGCAAACCATTCACACAGTTAATATGAAACAATGAATTGGCCGGAGAGAAGATGCATTCTGAAGAATGAGTGTTCCGCTGACAGGGACAAGCTGCGAGTAATGACTTCTATAAGAATGAGTGTTCTGCTGACAGGGACAAGCTGCGAGTAATGACTTCTATAAGAATGAGTGTTCTGCTGACAGGGACAAGCTGCGAGTAATGACTTCTATAAGAATGAGTGTTCTGCTGACAGGGACAAGCTGCGAGTAATGACTTCTATAAGAATGAGTGTTCTGCTGACAGGGACAAGCTGAGTAATGACTTCTATAAGAATGAGTGTTCTGACAGGGACTGACAGGGATAAGAAAGCTGTTCGAGTGACAGGGACAATGAGTAATGACTTCTATAAGAATGAGTGTTCTGCTGACAGGGACAAGCTGCGAGTAATGACTTCTATAAGAATGAGTGTTCCGCTGACAGGGACAAGCTGCGAGTAATGACTTCTATAAGAATGAGTGTTCCGCTGACAGGGACAAGCTGCGAGTAATGACTTCTATAAGAATGAGTGTTCTGCTGCTAGTAATGACTTCTATAAGAATGAGTGTTCTGCTGCTAGTAATGACTTCTATAAGAATGAGTGTTCTGCTGCTAGTAATGACTTCTATAAGAATGAGTGTTCCGCTGACAGGGACAAGCTGCGAGTAATGACTTCTATAAGAATGAGTGTTCTGCTGCTAGTAATGACTTCTATAAGAATGAGTGTTCTGCTGCTAGTAATGACTTCTATAAGAATGAGTGTTCTGCTGACAGGGACAAGCTGCGAGTAATGTCTTCTATAAGAATGAGTGTTCTGCTGACAGGGACAAGCTGCGAGTAATGTCTTCTATAAGAATGAGTGTTCTGCTGACAGGGACAAGCTGCTAGTAATGTCTTCTATAAGAATGAGTGTTCTGCTGACAGGGACAAGCTGCGAGTAATGTCTTCTATAAGAATGAGTGTTCTGCTGACAGGGACAAGCTGCGAGTAATGTCTTCTATAAGAATGAGTGTTCTGCTGACAGGGACAAGCTGCTAGTAATGACTTCTATAAGAATGAGTGTTCTGCTGCTAGTAATGACTTCTATAAGAATGAGTGTTCTGCTGACAGGGACAAGCTGCTAGTAATGACTTCTATAAGAATGAGTGTTCTGTTGACAGGGACAACCTGCTAGTAATGACTTCTATAAGAATGAGTGTTCTGTTGACAGGGACAACCTGCTAGTAATGACTTATATAAGAATGAGTGTTCTGTTGACAGGGACAACCTGCTAGTAATGACTTCTATAAGAATGAGTGTTCTGCTGCTAGTAATGACTTCTATAAGAATGAGAGTTCTGCTGCTAGTAATGACTTCTATAAGAATGAGAGTTCTGCTGCTAGTAATGACTTCTATAAGAATGAGTGTTCTGCTGAAAGGGACAAGCTGTACTTCATAAAGACTGTAAGGTACAGGGCAGAAGGAAAACAAGTTGTGGTAGGAGAGGTTATTGACCGATGAGATGGGGAAGAAGAAGCTCTACTAGAAGCCATTAGGGAGAGATGTTGGATTAACACTGACACTAACACTGACATGGAGAAGGGGAGCTAATAGCTAGCCCCCCCCCCCCACACACACACACACAGATTGGGTTGATGCCTGAATGCAACATGCTCACTGAAGTGGAATGCTAGAAACAAAGCTCAGTCCCCTTGTCACTCTAAGATACATGCAGCCAGACCTAATGGGGCAGCTCAGAACACACACACACACACACACACACACACACACACACACACACACACACACACACACACACACACACACACACACACACACACACACACACACACACACACACACACACACACACACACACACACACACACACACACACACACACACACACACACACACACACACACAGCTCAGAACACACACACACACACACAGCTCAGAACACACACACAGCTCAGAACTCACACACACAAAAACCAACCACAGCTCAGAAAGCAGTGAAATCCATCGACCTCTTCTCCTAGTTTCATAACAGCCATCCTCCTTAGTAATGGCTATCCAGTCAGTGGTACCATACAGGTTATTTCACATCATATTAATTACAGGCAGTGAATGGAAGGGATAAGGGCCATTAGAAAGATCTTGGCCCATTAGAAATATATTGGCCCGTAAGAAAGATCTTGGCCCATGAGAAAGATCTTGGCCCATTAGACCGATCTTGGCCCGTTAGAAAGATCTTGGCCCGTTAGAAAGATCTTGGTCCGTTAGAAAGATCTTGGCATAGGCAAAGCAGCATAATAGTATCAATAGAATAAAAGGTAAACAATCGATTTGAAGTTAAGGAAGCAGCCATTACTTAGTAAACCATAAAGGAGTGCAATGAGGAATCCATTCTCTTCACTGTGACCTTGTCCTGACTCTGTGTGTGTCACAGCATCTGTGACTTGTTATAGCCTGTTATGACCTGTTATTTATGACCTGTTATTAACACCCTGTGTGTCTCCCTCCCTTCAGGGCAGAACATTCCTGGTGTCAGACCAATGTCTGCAGCATGCATTTAGTCTTCACCACAGTCTCTGTGCCAGCCTACTGCTGGCCTACCAGGGCCTGTTTGGTTACTTCACCTCCGTCAGCAAGGACCTGCCCTCCTCACACCGCATGGAGCTAGGTAGACCTACACTACACCATGGTAACACTAGAAACAGTGTCACACACCCATCACGTTGCCAGGTGGCTGCATGGAGCTAGGTAGACCTACACTACACCATGGTAACACTAGAAACAGTCAGTCACACACCCATCACGTTGCCAGGTGACTGCATGGAGCTAGGTAGACCTACACTACACCATGGTAACACTAGAAACAGTCAGTCACACACCCATCACGTTGCCAGGTGGCTGCATGGAGCTAGGTAGACCTACACTACACCATGGTAACACTAGAAACAGTCAGTCACACACCCATCACATTGCCAGGTGACTGCATGGAGCTAGGTAGACCTACACTACACCATGGTAACACTAGAAACAGTGTCACACACCCATCACGTTGCCAGGTGACTGCATGGAGCTAGGTAGACCTACACTACACCATGGTAACACTAGAAACAGTCAGTCACACACCCATCACGTTGCCAGGTGGCTGCATGGAGCTAGGTAGACCTACACTACACCATGGTAACACTAGAAACAGTCAGTCACACACCCATCACGTTGCCAGGTGGCTGCATGGAGCTAGGTAGACCTACACTACACCATGGTAACACTAGAAACAGTCAGTCACACACCCATCACGTTGCCAGGTGGCTGCATGGAGCTAGGTAGACCTACACTACACCATGGTAACACTAGAAACAGTCAGTCACACACCCATCACGTTGCCAGGTGGCTGCATGGAGCTAGGTAGACCTACACTACACCATGGTAACACTAGAAACAGTCAGTCACACACCCATCACGTTGCCAGGTGGCTGCATGGAGCTAGGTAGACCTACACTACACCATGGTAACACTAGAAACAGTGTCACACACCCATCACGTTGCCAGGTGGCTGCATGGAGCTAGGTAGACCTACACTACACCATGGTAACACTAGAAACAGTCAGTCACACACCCATCACGTTGCCAGGTGACTGCATGGAGCTAGGTAGACCTACACTACACCATGGTAACACTAGAAACAGTCAGTCACACACCCATCACGTTGCCAGGTGGCTGCATGGAGAAAAACCGTGTCAACTGAAATGGAAAGAATCTCCAGGATGTTGATGCTCCACAGATGTAATGGATCTGTGGCGCTGACAGACTGGGTCATTCCCCCATAGTCCATTTATTACCTCAGTTATGGCGTTGACATTACAACACTGGACCTGCAGCTTGATTTGACTGCAGGGTTTGAGTTGAAGAATTAGATTTAGAGAGCCCTGATACCCAGTGAGAGAATTACAGGACATTCAGCTGTGTATTACACCCCAACATGATCCAGAGACACACACCTCTAGCCTGCTGCCAGACTTTACTGTTAGAACGCTCTTGTTTAATTTTGTGCTCTTCTCTCTTGCTTTTTCCAATGTCTGTATCTAGAATGAGTGATATATTGTACCTTTGTCTTCATCAACTGGCTGTGTTGTTTATCATAGTATTTGCATGTCATCATTTGCTCCCTGCCTCCTACAAAAATAATTCCTGTCAGCCGTTCTAGAAGGAAGTTGATGGTAGTAGTTGACTTGCTCACCCTTGGAGTCACAACATCAACTCTCCTCCCTACAACTAGCTGTGGTCTGGTGCTTCACAGACTGTTAGTCACAACATCAACTCTCCTCCCTACAACTAGCTGTGGTCTGGTGCTTCACAGACTGTTAGTCACAGTCACAACATCAACTCTCCTCCCTACAACTAGCTGTGGTCTGGTGCTTCACAGACTGTTAGTCACAACATCAACTCTCCTCCCTACAACTAGCTGTGGTCTGGTGCTTCACAGACTGTTAGTCACAGTCACAACATCAACTCTCCTCCCTACAACTAGCTGTGGTCTGGTGCTTCACAGACTGTTAGTCACAACATCAACTCTCCTCCCTACAACTAGCTGTGGTCTGGTGCTTCACAGACTGTTAGTCACAGTCACAACATCAACTCTCCTCCCTACAACTAGCTGTGGTCTGGTGCTTCACAGACTGTTAGTCACAGTCACAACATCAACTCTCCTCCCTACAACTAGCTGTGGTCTGGTGCTTCACAGACTGTTAGTCACAACATCAACTCTCCTCCCTACAACTAGCTGTGGTCTGGTGCTTCACAGACTGTTAGTCACAACATCAACTCTCCTCCCTACAACTAGCTGTGGTCTGGTGCTTCACAGACTGTTAGTCACAACATCAACTCTCCTCCCTACAACTAGCTGTGGTCTGGTGCTTCACAGACTGTTAGTCACAACATCAACTCTCCTCCCTACAACTAGCTGTGGTCTGGTGCTTCACAGACTGTTAGTCACAGTCACAACATCAACTCTCCTCCCTACAACTAGCTGTGGTCTGGTGCTTCACAGACTGTTAGTCACAACATCAACTCTCCTCCCTACAACTAGCTGTGGTCTGGTGCTTCACAGACTGTTAGTCACAGTCACAACATCAACTCTCCTCCCTACAACTAGCTGTGGTCTGGTGCTTCACAGACTATTAGTCACAACATCAACTCTCCTCCCTACAACTAGCTGTGGTCTGGTGCTTCACAGACTATTAGTCACAGTCACAACATCAACTCTCCTCCCTACAACTAGCTGTGGTCTGGTGCTTCACAGACTGTTAGTCACAACATCAACTCTCCTCCCTACAACTAGCTGTGGTCTGGTGCTTCACAGACTGTTAGTCACAGTCACAACATCAACTCTCCTCCCTACAACTAGCTGTGGTCTGGTGCTTCACAGACTGTTAGTCACAGTCACAACATCAACTCTCCTCCCTACAACTAGCTGTGGTCTGGTGCTTCACAGACTGTTAGTCACAACATCAACTCTCCTCCCTACAACTAGCTGTGGTCTGGTGCTTCAGACTGTTAGTCACAACATCAACTCTCCTCCCTACAACTAGCTGTGGTCTGGTGCTTCACAGACTGTTAGTCACAGTCACAACATCAACTCTCCTCCCTACAACTAGCTGTGGTCTGGTGCTTCACAGACTGTTTCACAGTCACAACATCAACTCTCCTCCCTACAACTAGCTGTGGTCTGGTGCTTCACAGACTGTTAGTCACAACATCAACTCTCCTCCCTACAACTAGCTGTGGTCTGGTGCTTCACAGACTGTTAGTCACAGTCACAACATCAACTCTCCTCCCTACAACTAGCTGTGGTCTGGTGCTTCACAGACTGTTAGTCACAGTCACAACATCAACTCTCCTCCCTATCAACTAGCTTATTAATCCATTCTAACCTTAGAGGGCATAGTAACAAATCAACAGCAAGGTTACAACTGCTGTGGTCTGTGCTTCAAGACTCCTTAGTCACAGTCACAACATCAACTCTCCTCCCTACAAGTAGCAGTGGTCTGGTCCTTCCAGACTGTTAGTCACATCTTTATACAGGTATGTCCTTTTCTGTTAGTCCTACCTGAACCCTACAACTAGCTGTGGTCTTGCTTCTACAGACTGTTTCAACCTGTCACAACATCATCTCTCCTCCCTACAACTTTCTTGGTCCTTCTACAGACTGTTGTCACAGTCACAACATCAACTCTCCTCCCTACAACTAGCTTTCTTCCCACTGTTACACCACAAAAAAATCTTTCATCCTGAACATGATCAGTCTTATTAATCCACTCTAACCTTAGAGGTCATAGTAACAACAACAGTCATAGGTTAAACATGTCTTCATATATGTCCAATCACTCCTACTAGCCAAGCCCAGCATGCAAGTCCTTTTCTGTCACAGTCATATCTCTGGGGGCCAAGTCTCTCTCTCCTGACCAAAGGCTTCTTCTTTATAGGTTTTCCCCAGTCATATCTCTGGGGGCCAGGTCTCCTCCCTTCTGGCTCTCTTCTTCAGTTAACCTTTTCTTCACAGTCATTTCTGGGGGCCTTTGGTTTCTTCTCTCTCTCTGGCTTCCTTCTTCCTTTTTTCCCACAGTCATATCTCTGGGGGCCAGGTCTTTCTGTGTCTTCTCTTCTGGCTCTTTCTTCACTATAGTCCTTTTCTGTCACAGTCATATCTCTGGGGGTCCAGTCCTCTGTCTGTCATTTATTCTCTTCTTCTTCTCACAGTCATCTTGGTCCTTTTCTGTCATTTTCAGTCATATCTCTGGGGGCCAGGTCTCTCTCTCTCTGGCTCTCTTCTTCTTCTAATCCTTTTCTGCCACAGTCATATCTCTGGGGGCCAGGCCTCTCTCTCTCTCTCTGGCTCTCTTCTTCTTCTAATCCTTTTCTGTCACAGTCATATCTCTGGGGGCCAGGTCTCTCTCTCTCTCTCTCTGGCTCTCTTCTTCTTCTAATCCTTTTCTGCCACAGTCATATCTCTGGGGGCCAGGTCTCTCTCTCTGGCTCTCTTCTTCTTCTAATCCTTTTCTGTCACAGTCATATCTCTGGGGGCCAGGTCTCTCTCTCTGGCTCTCTTCTTCTTCTAATCCTTTTCTGTCACAGTCATATCTCTGGGGGCCAGGTCTCTCTCTCTCTCTCTGGCTCTCTTCTTCTTCTTGTCCTTTTCTGCCACAGTCATATCTCTGGGGGCCAGGTCTCTCTCTCTCTGGCTCTCTTCTTCTTCTAGTCATTTTCTGTCACAGTCATATCTTGGGGGGCCAGGTCTCTCTCTCTCTCTCTCTCTCTCTCTCTCTCTCTCTCTCTCTCTCTCTCTCTCTGGCTCTCTTGTCTTCTCTTCATCGATCTGATTGGCTCTTATGTCTAATGATACCGTTGATTTTCCAGCCTGTCTGTCAGACTTGACAGATCTGTATATGATTGTGGAATTGACAACAAAAAAGGACCTCTTTTTAATGCTCTTTGTTTTGTTCTCCAGAGGAACTAGACGTTGAGAACCGTCTCACTGAGCTCTGTGAACAAGTCAAGGTACGATATTAGTTTCTGCCATCAGCTCACAGTCTGAGCCCTTTTCATAGTCAAGTCGATAGGTCTACTTAGTGGACTAATCACTTCCAGCACTATGGCAGGTCTCCCTGACCCAGATTAAAGTCCTGGACTTAAACTCCTGGACAAAGTTCTTCATTGAGTATGATTGGATTTGAAATCAAATAGAGATGTGCTGACCTCAAGGAAACATGGAGGAATTGGAACAGGGCCTGTGTTTGTGTTTTAGCTTGTCTTTGTGGCGCCCCCTGGTGTCTATACTGAGCTAATCCATGTCCCCCTCTCTCCAACAGCAGAGAGCGGAGAGCCCGGACGAGCTGGCAGAGCTGGTCAATATGAACCTGGCCCAGCTGTGTTCCCTCCTCATGGCCCTGTGGGGTCAGTTCCTGGAGGTGGTCTCACTGCAGGAGAATGTTGCTGCCCTGCTGGCTGTGGAGCATCACACACTCGCAGCACCAGAGTGAGTGACCAGATTCGCAGCACCTGACCAGCACCTCACTAACCCTGCTGACCATGGTGCACCTCACTAACCCTGCTGACCATGGTGCACCTCACTAACCCTGCTGACCGGAATACACCTCACTAACCCTGCTGACCATGGTACACCTCACTAACCCTGCTGACCGTGGAGCACCTCACTAACCCTGCTGACCGTGGAGCACCCCACTAACCCTGCTGACCATGGTACCCTCACTAACCCTGCTGACCATGGAGCACCTCACTAACCCTGCTGACCATGGAGCACCTCACTAACCCTGCTGACCATGGTGCACCTCACTAACCCTGCTGACCATGGTACACCTCACTGACCGTGGAGTACCTCACTAACCCTGCTGACCATGGAGCACCTCACTAACCCTGCTGACCGTGGAGCACCTCACTAACCCTGCTGACCATGGTACACCTCACTAACCCTGCTGACCGTGGAGCACCTCACTGACCCTGCTGACCGTGGAGCACCTCACTGACCCTGCTGACCGTGGAGCACCTCACTAACCCTGCTGACCGTGGAGTACCTCACTAACCCTGCTGACCATGGAGCACCTCACTAACCCTGCTGACCGTGGAGCACCCCACTAACCCTGCTGACCGTGGAGCACCCCACTAACCCTGCTGACCATGGTACCCTCACTAACCCTGCTGACCATGGAGCACCTCACTAACCCTGCTGACCGTGGAGCCCTCACTAACCCCTGACCTGACCTGCTGACCATGGAGACCCCCTCACTAACCCTGCTGACCATGGAGCACCTCACTAACCCTGCTGACCGTGGAGCACCTCACTAACCCTGCTGACCATGGTACACCTCACTAACCCTGCTGACCATGGAGCACCTCACCTGGAGCACCCTAACCCTGACCGTGGAGCCCCTCACTAACCCTGCTGACCGTGGAGTACCTCACTAACCCTCACTAACCCTGCTGACCGTGGAGCACCTCACTAACCCTGCTGACCGTGGAGCACCTCACTAACCCTGCTGACCGTGGAGCCCCTCACTAACCCTGCTGACCGTGGAGCCCCTCACTAACCCTGCTGACCGTGGAGCCCCTCACTAACCCTGCTGACCATGGAGCCCCTCACTAACCCTGCTGACCATGGAGCCCCTCACTAACCCTGCTGACCATGGTACCCTCACTAACACTGCTGACCTCACCTCACTAACCCTGCTGACCATGGAGCACCTCACTAACCCTGCTGACCATGGTACACCTCACTAACCCTGCTGACCACTAACCCTGCTGACCATGGACACCTCACTAACCCTGCTGACCGTGGACCCCTCACTAACCCTGCTGACCGTGGTACACCTCACTAACCCTGCTGACCATGGAGCACCTCACTAACCCTGCTGACCATGGAGCCCCTCACTAACCCTGCTGACCATGGTACCCCTCACTAACCCTGCTGACCGTGGACCTCACCCTCACTCACTAACCCTGCTGACCGTAACCCTGCTGACCATGGTACACCTCACTAACCCTGCTGACCGTGGACCCTCACTAACCCTGCTGACCATGGAGCACCTCACTAACCCTGCTGACCATGGACTAACCCTGCTGACCATGGAGCACCTAACCCTGCTGACCATGGAGCCCCTCACTAACCCTGCTGACCATGGAGCCCCTCACTAACCCTGCTGACCATGGAGCCCCTCACTCTGTTCATGTGTTCTCATTCTGGTCTCTTGCTCTCCTTATTTCAGGTGCGGAGATTTGCAGAGGCCTTCTTTTGTCTGGAACACCCGAGACAAACGGCACTGGCCTATCAGGAACTACAGTAAGACAAATTACTAACGTGTGTGTGTGTCCTGTCTGTTTTTATGATTAATTAACCACCAATTCACAATAACAGAAAATGAAGATTTGTACGGTTTTATTTTTCCCTCCTCACGTCTTCTCTCCCCTCCTCGCGTCTTCTCTCCCCTCCTCGCGTCTTCTCTCCCCTCCTCGCGTCTTCTCTCCCCTCCTCGCGTCTTCTCTCCCGTCCTCGCGTCTTCTCTCCCCTCCTCACGTCTTCTTCCGCTCTCTCTCCCCTCCTCACGTCAGTGCTCACAGCCACCAGCAGATGACCACAGCCATCAAGAGTTCCTCCTACTTCCTGTCTCTACCACCACTTCCTGTTGCATGTGCCGACCTGGACGGGGACGTCAGCTCCCTGCCAATCATCTTCGAGGACAGATACCTGGACTCTATCACGGAAGGTCAGCGACGCAATAGAAATAGAATGAAATAGATTCTGTTTCTATATTTCTTTGAGTAACATGGCAGACCGTTAGAGAGACAGCTATTTAAAGCAGGGATGTGATCACTTCAATTTAGAAAAGTCAGCAAAGTAAATATTGTTTTCGGGCTATGTTATGATATATGTATAGAGGGTTATGTCATAAAAGCAAGAATTTGTGATTAATCAGGGAAAATCACATTCACGCTTGCACTTTAAAATATCATTCCTACAATCACAGTAACTTGTTCATTTAAGTGCCTTGAACATTTGAAGTGAGACTGGAAAGTGGCAACATGGAAGTGTTTCTTTGTCTTTCTCTATGAATATATTTGGTCTGTTGTGTATCGTCTCTATTTTTTCTGTCTGTTGATTGTTTCCTATGGCAACCCCATTTCACCTAATGTAATTCTGGGTATATGTAAATCTACTTGGTGGATAAAGGTCATTGATATTTTCTCCGTACTCTGGTTTCCCTGCTTCAGATCGGGACGGGCCGTGGCTGGGCATACATAACCCCCGGAGTGGCTCCACGTCCTCCGGTAACTCTAAGGCCTCATCCTCTTCCACTGCAGCTGCCGCAGCATCCTTCCCCAGCCCCATCCTGGAGCCTCGGCCCCCAACCATGATGGACACAACCTGGCCCGATGACTGCCCAGACCTGCCCAAGTCCAAAGGTGTGTTGTTGTTATTCATAGGAATAGTTACTATCATGATTACTACGCTAGACGTTCAGGTGATAGTTACTACGCTAGACGTTCAGGTGATAGTTACTACGCTAGACATTCAGGTGATAGTTACTACAGTACGCTAGACGTTCAGATGATAGTTACTACGCTAGACGTTCCGGTGATAGTTACTACGCTAGACGTTCCGGTGATAGTTACTACGCTAGACGTTCAGGTGATAGTTACTACGCTAGACGTTCAGATGTTAGTTACTACGCTAGACATTCAGGTGATAGTTACTACGCTAGACGTTCCGGTGATAGTTACTACGCTAGACGTTCAGGTGATAGTTACTACGCTAGACGTTCAGGTGATAGTTACTACGCTAGACGTTCAGGTGATAGTTACTACGCTAGACGTTCAGGTGATAGTTACTACGCTTGACGTTCAGGTGATAGTTACTACGCTAGACGTTCAGATGATAGTTACTACAGTACGCTAGACGTTCAGGTGATAGTTACTACGCTAGACGTTCCGGTGATAGTTACTACGCTAGACGTTCAGGTGATAGTTACTACAGTACGCTAGACGTTCCGGTGATAGTTACTACAGTACGCTAGACGTTCCGATGATAGTTACTACGCTAGACGTTCAGGTGATAGTTACTACGCTAGACGTTCAGGTGATAGTTACTACAGTACGCTAGACGTTCAGGTGATAGTTACTACGCTAGACGTTCAGGTGATAGTTACTACGCTAGACGTTCAGGTGATAGTTACTACAGTACGCTAGATGTTCAGGTGATAGTTACTACAGTACGCTAGATGTTCAGGTGATAGTTACTACGCTAGACGTTCAGGTGACAGTTACTACGCTAGACGTTCAGGTGATAGTTACTACGCTAGATGTTCAGGTGATAGTTACTACGCTAGACGTTCAGGTGATAGTTACTACAGTACGCTAGACGTTCAGATGATAGTTACTACGCTAGACGTTCAGGTGATAGTTACTACGCTAGACGTTCAGGTGATAGTTACTACGCTAGACGTTCAGGTGATAGTTACTACGCTAGACGTTCAGGTGATAGTTACTACAGTACGCTAGACGTTCAGGTGATAGTTACTACGCTAGACGTTCAGGTGATAGTTACTACAGTACGCTAGACGTTCAGGTGATAGTTACTACAGTACGCTAGATGTTCAGGTGATAGTTACTATAGTACGCTAGACGTTCAGGTGATAGTTACTACGCTAGACGTTCAGGTGATAGTTACTACGCTAGACGTTCAGGTGATAGTTACTACGCTAGACGTTCAGGTGATAGTTACTACGCTAGACGTTCAGGTGATAGTTACTATGCTAGACGTTCAGGTGATAGTTACTATGCTAGACGTTCAGGTGATAGTTACTACGCTAGACGTTCAGGTGATAGTTACTACAGTACGCTAGACATTCAGGTGATAGTTACTACAGTACGCTAGACGTTCAGGTGATAGTTACTACGCTAGACGTTCAGGTGATAGTTACTATGCTAGACGTTCAGGTGATAGTTACTACAGTACGCTAGACGTTCAGGTGATAGTTACTACAGTACGCTAGACATTCAGGTGATAGTTACTATGCTAGACGTTCAGGTGATAGTTACTATGCTAGACGTTCAGGTGATAGTTACTACAGTACGCTAGACGTTCAGGTGATAGTTACTACGCTAGACGTTCAGGTGATAGTTACTACGCTAGACGTTCAGGTGATAGTTACTACAGTACGCTAGACGTTCAGGTGATAGTTACTACAGTACGCTAGTCATTCAGGTGATAGTTACTACAGTACGCTAGACGTTCAGAGGATAGTTATTGTGTGTTCTGCCCCCAGTGAGTACTGTCTCAGTCTACATGTCTTGGTAAATGTGGCACTGACAAATCCTTGACAATGCTCCCTTGAATAGAGTGGGAACCATGATGTTGCATCAGTTCATCTGAAGCACGTTGGGTTTGTGATAAAACTCCTTAAATATAAAACACATGCTTTTTCTTTGTATTAAAGGCAAGTCTGTGAAACTGAAGAAGAACGCCAAGACGGAGAGGGAGAATGCCAAGAAGCTCATCAGACAGGGATCCAAGGACTCTGTGGTTCTGGTGGCTTATAAGAACCTGGGGAAGGCCGCTAACTCGGCTAACCCTTCACAGCTAACACATGGAGAAACTGACCATGACAGAGAGACCCAGGGACAGGGAGAGGCTGGCCTGAAGCAGCAGAGGGAGGAGAGGGAGCAGGGGGAGAGGGATGCCTTGCTGGGGGTGACTGGGGGAGACTCCAACACTGACCTAAGGACTAGGATCTCCAAATATTTTCCTGAGCCTGGTGCTACCACCGCCACTGGACAGGCAAATGCTGTTCTTAATTTTGACTCTCTCCTTGAGGATGACGTCCTAGTAGCTAGTGGCGTGGCTAGCCAGAAAGGTTACTTCACAGCCTTAGTGAGCTTGGACACACAGAACAAACCGGCCCAGGCTGGTCCTGGAGCTGTAGCCGGATTAGCCACCACAGAAAATAACCAAGTAATTAACAAAAATGCTGCCGTTGACCACTGCAGCCAGCAGCTGCCCGATCACTACACGCCTGGTTCTACCGCCACTGGACTCCGGCACATCGAGGTCCAACCCAGTGACAAGGACCCGTACCAAGGAGACACAGTGACAGTTCTCCTGCCCTGTCGGACAGATGGGGATGGGACCTCCAAAAGAGATATCCCAGAAATCACCCAGACAGACCTGTGTATGTCTGACTCTAAACACCTTGCTATGAGAGACTGGAGTTCTGAGGTGTCTGACAGGCCTTGGGGTAGAGAGGTAAAGACAGAGGTTAGTCAGAGGCCAGGCCTGGTGCTTCTACAGCAGGTGAAAGGTGATTGTATCAGGCTGCCACCAGACGGAGGTGCTGCTGTCCCCAGTGCCTCCTCCCGCCTCTCCGACTCTGGTATCGAGAGCGAGCCCAGTTCCTTCGCTATCCAGCTGGCTACTCAGGGTGGGGCCGTAGGGCTGGTTGGGGCCCCTGAGACTGAGTTAGGCCCCCAGCAGGCCGAACGACCCCTACTCAGCCCTGCTCCCCGGCCCGTCCAGCCCACCTCTGTCCATAAGGGCAGCATGGGGACTGGAGAGGGCCTCAACCCGGAGAGCACAGTCAGCGCGGTCAGCGGCGTCCAGTCTTCCCTCACCTCCATCAACTCGCTGCCCTCGGATGACGAGGGGGAGGGGGGTACGTCTGTGTCCAGGGGCTCCAGCAGTGTAGGAGGAGGGGAGGCCGAGGGGCCACCAGGCCCAGGGGGAATGAGGAAGTCCAGTGTTCTGGTACAGGAGCAACAGAGCCTGGTGTTCTCTGGAGAACCATCACCATCTCTCCCAACATGCTGCTCTGTACCCAGCCAAACGCACCCCGACGCTGGGTTGGGCCTCAACACCACTGCTAGTGGGGGATCTGCATCTCAATATCTGCCTCCTAGGACTTTTTCCTCAACCTCTGAGTCAACACTTAACACTGATCCCAGGTTGTTAACATGTTCCTCTGAGGGGGCAGAAGGGGTCCAGGTGCCCCCCGTAGTGAGCCCCAGACAGCCTCCTATCCCTCCTCTAACTCCACTGCCAGCAGCAGTGACCTGGTCAAGAAGGGACTGGTAGAAAACTACTTTGGCTCTCGCTCCAGCACAGACGTCTCAGAGATCAGCCCTGTAGAGACGTCAGCTATCACCCTGGGGATACTGTCTGGAGCGGGGCCGGGGCTGCCTGTAGAGGAAGACGAGGAAGAGGACAACGAGATGATAGAGAACGGCTTCTACGAGGAAGGAGACGGCTTGGCGTTCGTGAACGGTGTTGTTGACGAGGAGGAGGAGGATGAAGGAGATGGAGGGGCAGTAGGAAGGAGTCTGATGTTTGAACAGTTGGGACTGGACCATGTTCAGGAGCCCAGGGGTCTTCCTCCAGGCTATGGTGCCCATGTCCGCTCCCCCCTGGCTCCCAGCTCAGTGGGCTCTTCCCAGGGGAGAATTCTAGTCCCTACCCCTTCCACCTCCCTCACCTCCAACAGCCTGCGCTGGTATGACAGTGCCCCCACACCACAGATGAAAGCGTGAGTCCACAGTCTAGTCATCTCATGTCCTCCGTCTAGTCACCTCATGTCCTACGGTCCACAGTCTAGTCACCTCATGTCCTACGGTCCACAGTCTAGTCACCTCATGTCCTACGGTCCACAGTCTAGTCACCTCATGTCCTACGGTCCACAGTCTAGTCACCTCATGTCCTACGGTCCACAGTCTAGTCACCTCATGTCCTACGGTCCACAGTCTAGTCACCTCATGTCCTACGGTCCACAGTCTAGTCACCTCATGTCCTACGGTCCACAGTCTAGTCACCTCATGTCCTACAGTCCACAGTTCCATCATTTAATTTCTAATTCTTTGATGGTTCTGTCTTAAGCCTTAGCTAGGGAAATGTTGCTCCGTTAACTTTATTGTATTAGGTTGATTTGACAGGGACGATGCACCATTTGCACATTAATGTGGTTCTTTGTGGCTCAGTCTGTTGATAATGGCACCTGCAACGCCAAGGGTCGTAGGTCCGATTCCTGTTGGGACCACCCATATGTAGAATGTATGCATGCATGACTGTAAGTCCATTTGGATTAAAGCATTTGCTATATGGCATATACACTGAGTGTACAAAACATTAGGAACATCCTCTTAATATTGCATTGCACCCCCCCCCCCCTTGTCTTCAGTTCTTCACACAAACCGGTGAATCTGGAACCTACTACCATACCCTGTTCAGAGGCACTTCAATATGTTGTCTCGCCCATTCACCCTCTGAATGACACACATACACAATCCATGTCTCAATTGTCTTAAGGCGTAAAAATCATTCTTTAACCTGTCTCCTCCCCTTCATCTACACTGATTGAAGTGCATTTAACAAGTGACATCAATAAGGGATTGTATCTTTCACCTGGTCAGTCTATGTCATGGAAAGAGCAGGTGTTCTTAATGTTTTGTACACTCAGTGTATATGCTCAGTGTACAGTAGTAGTATTATTATGATTATCATAATAGCTTATATTATTAATCAACATTACTGGCCAGGTAAATAATAAAATTGTCTTCCTTATCCTCGTGGTGTAGTTTTGTTGCAGCCAAAGAGGAGTTGAAGCAGCTGAGACTGCCAGGGTTCCTGTACAGTGAGGTGGGAGACCTGGCCTCCAGTGTCCCTTACTTTAGCCTGGAGGAGGATGACAACTGTGACGAGGGCATCCACCTCATCGTCTGTGTCCACGGCCTCGATGGTAACTACACTTTATCCATTTAGTCAGATAATCAACCCATCTTGTTATTTGCTTCAGTTCTTTTGGCACAGGACATGTTGTGGTCTGATATATGGACTTGGCAATGGAACCAATAGGAAAGACCCAATAGTGGTTCCAGACAGGTTAATGCATCGCTCATAGTATTTGAAAGATTTCAAACGGTATTTGAACCCAGGTCTAATGTGAAATATCTTGGGTGTTCCTTCATTCTGTGTCTTCCAGGTAACAGTGCTGACCTGCGTCTGGTGAAGACCTACCTGGAGCTGGGCCTACCTGGAGCTAGGATAGACTTCCTCATGTCCGAACGCAACCAGGTAACTAACCATAGTGTACCACACCTGAACCAACCGACACTAACTCATTATGGTACACCTGAACCAACCGACACTACCTCATTATGGGATACCTGAACCAACCGACACTACCTCATTATGGGATACCTGAACCAACCGACACTACCTCATTATGGGATACCTGAACCAACCTACAATACCTCATTATGGGATACCTGAACCAACCGACACTACCTCATTATGGGATACCTGAACCAACCGACACTACCTCATTATGGGATACCTGAACCAACCGACACTACCTCATTATGGGATACCTGAACCAACCGACACTACCTCATTATGGGATACCTGAACCAACCGACACTAACTCATTAAGGGATACCTGAACCAACCGACACTACCTCATTATGGGATACCTGAACCAACCAACACTACCTCATTATGGGATACCTGAACCAACCGACACTACCTCATTATGGGATACCTGAACCAACCGACACTACCTCATTATGGTACACTTGAACCAGCCGACACTACCTCATTATGGTACACCTGAACCAACCGACACTACCTCATTATGGGATACCTGAACCAACCGACACTACCTCATTATGGTACACCTGAACCAACCGACACTACCTCATTATGGTACACTTGAACCAACCGACACTACCTCATTATGGGATACCTGAACCAACCGACACTACCTCATTATGGTACACCTGAACCAACCGACACTACCTCATTATGGTACACCTGAACCAACCGACACTACCTCATTATGGTACACCTGAACCAACCGACACTACCTCATTATGGTACACCTGAACCAACCGACACTACCTCATTATGGTACACCTGAACCAACCGACACTACCTCATTATGGTACACCTGAACCAACCGACACTACCTCATTATGGTACACCTGAACCAACCGACACATTCGTACTTGAATGACAATCAACAATGGATGGTTAATAGGAATTTCTTCTAGTTTCGTCTCATGGGAGTGCAGTATTGTCACGGGAGTGCAGTTTCGTTTGTATCCTCTTATGGAAGTGCAGTAAACAATGCCTTGTCTTTGTCAGTCTGTAGAACTTTAGGTCTGACATTTTGTTGTTTTCCCCACAGAATGACACGTTTGCTGACTTTGAGCAGATGACAGACCGGCTGTTGGATGAAATAGTTCAGTACATTCAGATCTACAACCTCACCGTCTCTAAGATCAGGTACATATGGGTTCTTCAGGTCTACAACCTCACTGTCTCTAAGATCAGGTACATATGGGTTTTCCAGGTCTACAACCTCACCGTCTCTAAGATCAGGTACATATGGGTTCTTCAGGTCTACAACCTCACTGTCTCTAAGATCAGGTACATATGGGTTTTCCAGGTCTACAACCTCACCGTCTCTAAGATCAGGTACATATGGGTTTTCCAGGTCTACAACCTCACTGTCTCTAAGATCAGGTACATATGGGTTCTTCAGGTCTACAACCTCACTGTCTCTAAGATCAGGTACATATGGGTTTTCCAGGTCTACAACCTCACCGTCTCTAAGATCAGGTACATATGGGTTCTTCAGGTCTACAACCTCACCGTCTCTAAGATCAGGTACATATGGGTTTTCCAGGTCTACAACCTCACCGTCTCTAAGATCAGGTACATATGGGTTTTCCAGGTCTACAACCTCACCGTCTCTAAGATCAGGTACATATGGGGTTTCCAGGTCTACAACCTCACCGTCTCTAAGATCAGGTACATATGGGTTTTCCAGGTCTACAACCTCACTGTCTCTAAGATCAGGTACATATGGGTTCTTCAGGTCTACAACCTCACCGTCTCTAAGATCAGGTACATATGGGTTTTCCAGGTCTACAACCTCACTGTCTCTAAGATCAGGTACATATGGGTTCGTCAGGTCTACAACCTCACTGTCTCTGCTTTTTTAATTGTCCCCCTACTATGGGTGCTTTAGTCTGAAGTGTGTCCCTCTCTTCTTCTTCATCTGCGCTGATGGAAAGAAGTAATAATGGGATGGGTAGAAGCAACATAGTGGATCTCAAGCACCCATGAATTGGTTTTCTGTCCAGTCTGTCCAGTGAGTCACCCCTTTCCCACTGTCCAGTGAGTCACCCCTTTCCCACTGTCCAGTCAGTGAGTCACCCCTTTCCCACTGTCCAGTGAGTCACCCCTTTCCCACTGTCCAGTCAGTCAGTCACCCCTTTCCCACTGTCCAGTCAGTCAGTCACCCCTTTCCCACTGTCCAGTCAGTCAGTCACCCCTTTCCCACTGTCCAGTCAGTCAGTCACCCCTTTCCCATCAGTGCAGATGGAGAAAAGAAGACAGAGTTGAATCAGCTTAATACTATTGAGATGCCCCCTGGTGTATAACAGTGCTCTCCACATCCAGCCATATTTAATTGTCCCCCACCATGAAATTGGGGAGGGGATCTGTCTCGGTCCTTTAATATGTTAGGCCCTCATGATATCTCAGAAACCACTGGCCCAATTCTGAGGAAACTTGGGTGAATGATGCATCTTGCCAAAGAGATCCGTCATTTACAAAAGTACACTGATTGGCCCAAGCTATAGGGTGGCTGCGTCATTCGTGGGGGACGACATGTTTACTGTTACCTTGTTTGATTTGAGCTCCTGCGTGATCTCTGACCTGTATCTATATTCTCTGTTTCTCAGCTTTGTAGGCCACTCGCTGGGGAACCTGATAGTTCGTTCAGTACTGACCAGACCCAGGTTTAAATGTTACCTGAGCAGACTTCACACCTTCCTCTCTCTGTCTGGACCTCACCTGGGTACCCTGTACAACAGCTCTGCTCTGGTCAACACAGGTATGTCTCTCTACACGATACCCTCTACAGCAGGGATCATCACCTAGATTCAGCCACGGAGCGATTTGTTTATTTTCTGGAGCGGATGGTTGGGGAGGCCGGAACAATTATAAATAATATTCAAATTGACCGCAAGAAGCCCAAATATATATATGTTTGACTAAAACGTAACTATTTCAAACCTTGCTTATATTTGTATAAGATCATGTGTGTTTGATGCGTGGGAAGACTTAAACATATTTCTTAAATTCACCTAATTTGGAGCTGATTTCCTGGTGTTTTTAGCGTCTTTTATGTCCAACGATGAAAATTCCGCACAGAATTTGTATTTATTTATTTTTGCTCTGAAAACTTGGGAGGGCGAAATAAAACCATCCATGGGACAAAATCAGACCACTGGCCACCAGTTGGGATTTTGAAGAATCTGACCAATATCCTACCTCATTAGATTTATTTAGTTCTTGCTCGCAGTGTGTTTGCGAGATGCCGTACAAAAGGCAGTTTTAAAACCGTCCCGTGACTCCTACAGACATCCACCAAACAAGCAAAAACCGACTCTATGAGAATGAGTGTGACAACTGATAGCCTATCTATAAGTGACTATGTCAGTCAATCAGGTGGCTAGCTGCCTGCAGAGACTTCTATTGCAGAAAATCGGAAGGGCTCTGGCTAGTAGTACTTAGACAGTTAGAAAGATGATGTAAGAAGCTAACATTTAAACAGATCCTGCCTTAGCAGGAGGAAATAAAATAGGCTACTAAGTTGTAATAACTGTGGTTTACAGAGAGTAGGTTACTGAGCCAGACAGTGATGTGGCGCTCAGTGGTGAGGCTGAGGCAGGCTACAATGCATGCAGAAGGAAGCAGAGGAGACATTTAGACAATACTTTAAAACCTCTTCGGGCTAGGGGGCAGTATTTTCACATTCGGATGAAAAGCGTGCCCAGAGTAAACTGCCTGCTACTCAGGCCCACAAGCTAAGATATGCATATTATTAGTAGTTTTGGATAAGAAACACTCTGAAGTTTCTAAAACCTTTTGAATGATGTCTGTGAGTATAACAGAACTCATATGGCAGGTGAAAACCTGAGAAATATTCCAACCAGGAAGTGGGAAATCTGAGGTTTGTAGTTTTTCAACTCATTCTCTATCGAAAACACAGTGTAAATGGGGTCATATTGCACTTCCTAAGGCTTCCACTAGATGTCAAGTCTTTAGAACGTTGTTTCAGGCTTCTATTGTGAAAGGGGGGCGAATTAGACCAGTCAGAGTAGGTGGCTCAGTTGAAAGCTATGAGTTGTTTATCACGCGCTGCTGTGAGCACGAGCTCTGTTCCCTTTCCTTTCTAAAGACAAAGGAATTGTCCGGTTGAAACATTATTGAAGATTTATGATAAAAACATCCTAAAGATTGATTATATACATCGTTTGACATGTTTCCACGAACTGTAATGGAACTTTTTGGACTTTTTGTCTGGACTTAGTTCCCACGCCTTGTGCATTTGGATTGGTGAACTAAACGCACAAACAAAAAGGAGGTATTTATTGAACAAAACAAACATTTATTGTCAAACTGGGATTCCTGGGAGTGCATTCCGAGGAAGATCATCAAAGTTAAGTGAATATTTATAACGCTTTTTCAGACTTTTGTTGACTCCACAAAATGGCGGATGCATGTATGGCTTGTTTTGGTGGCTGAGCGCTGTACTCAGATTATTGCATGGTGTGCTTTCGCTGTAAAGCTTTTTTGAAATCTAACACAGTGGTTGCATTAAGGAGAAGTTTATCTTTAAAAACACAGGATACAACATTCCATTTAAAAAGCTCCTAGCTTAGAATTTTTATTTTATTTTTATGTATACTATTCCAGGAAAGTGTACTGTGAAAATGTTGAATGTATACTTCCCTTTAACTACGACACTGTGCTACGCTCAGTCAAGGAAACAAGTCATTGTCTTCCGCTCCCTAGTTGATTTAGTCAGTCTTTAACCCCTGTGTTCCTCCTCCTTCCTCCCTCCCAGGCCTGTGGTTCATGCAGAAGTGGAAGAAGTCTGGCTCCCTGCTCCAGCTGACCTGCAGAGACCACTCTGATCCCAGACAGACCTTCCTCTACAAGCTTAGCAAGAAATCTGGTGAGTTGAGCAGAGTAAAGATCATTGTTGTTGTGTAATTTGTTACATTGTTAACGCCTGGTATCGATCTGTTCTCCTGAGCATTTAAATGAAGCTTGTTGTCTATTGTTACATGAATAACAGGTGTGCTGTGTCAATGTATTGTGGCAGGTCTTCATCACTTCAGGAACGTGGTGTTAGTGGGCTCTCTGCAGGATCGTTACGTCCCATATCACTCAGCCAGGATAGAGATGTGTAAGACAGCCCTGAAGGACAAACAAACAGGTGGGCCCTAAACGTGTGTCCCACAGGACATTTATTCACAGTGTAGACAAGCTACTGGACCAATAGCCTGGTTCCTCTCGCTGCTGCTTGCTGTTGGGGCTTTGTTAGGCCGGGTTACAGTTAAGCACTTTGTGACAACAGTTGATGTTGAAATGGCTTCATGAATACATTTGATTGATTGTTGTCATGTACGGCTCAGTTGGTTAGAGCATGGCCCTTGCAACATTAGGTTTGTGGGTTTGATTCCCGGGCCACCCAGATGTAAAATGTATGCACACGCTTCTAAATGGAGTTTATTCTTCTTCTCTCTGTCACTCCCTTTTTTCTCTTCAATCCCTTTCTGTCACCCCCCTTCTCACTTCCGCTACCCCTCTCTCACTACCCCTCTCTCACTCCCCCTCTCTCACTACCCCTCTCCCACTCCCCCTCTCTCACTACCCCTCTCCCAGGTTCAGTATATGTAGAGATGATAGAGAACCTGTTGCTGCCGGTGCTCCAGAACAGAGACTGTAACCTGGTGCGTTACGATGTCATCCATGCTCTGCCCAACACCGCCAACTCCCTGATTGGCCGAGCAGCACACATCGCCGTCCTCGACTCGGAAATCTTTCTGGAGAAGTTCTTCCTGGTCGCAGGCCTGAAGTTCTTTCAGTAGGAGGGGAGGGGTCTATGAATCCAACTAATGGCTGGAAGGGGGGATGGGAGGGGGGCTTTACCAATCTAACCAATGGCTGGAGCGGAGGGACGTTTTTTTCAGTAGGAAGTAGGAGTGGCCACCCAATCAAATCAATGACTGGAGGAGGGAGAATGGGGGCCTCTCAATCAATAACCTGGTCCCATATCTGTTTTGACCGTTTTGGTCAACTCCTATAGTCATTGACATGTCAAAAGAAATGTATGCATTGTATCCTGTGGAGGTCACCGGGTGGAAGGAGTTTACACATTTAAGACCATGTCAGTGATGCTGAAGTGAGATCTCTGCCCATCTCCATCCAATGACCATAGAAGTTGACAAGACTGCACAAAATGATCTGGGACCAGGCTAGCAAATAAAACCTGTGGCTGGAGGGAGAAGGGAAGAGAGGAGAACGTGGAGCATACATAGAATATAATTACTAGACCATCAATCTAGTGATGCTATTTCTATCATGTGGAGCTTATATTACCTCACTGCATCCAAACCCCAATTCTCAATATTGTATCTGGTTGAGGCGTACGGTTTTACAGATGCATCTGCTTCCATATGGAAGATCAAAATTCTAATATCAGTGTTTATTTTTAGTTTTTTTAGCTCTTTTTTGTTATCGGTTTGTTAGTGAATGTTCCTCATTTTCATTGTTCTACTTCCATTATTCAAAAGATGATTTCAAGTTGATTTTATGAATGTACTTGTGGTGGGGGGATGGTTTTCCTTCTCATATTGTAATCTTGTCAGTGTTATTTATCTATGAAATGGTTATATTTTCACATGGTTTTGTTAAAACCATTCATTCATTTATTAAGACGATTGCAATACCGATCTGGAAATGTAGCTGCTAAAAATGGTGAGCTGACTCATCTTCTCATATTGTCGTCACCTTTATTTAAAAGGTGCATTTTCTTCAACAACAACAAATTAGTCGTAAAGTCAAACTATTATACTCTTGCATTAATTTGCACCACAACTGTATAAAAAAAACAGATTTTCTACCGAGGATGGTCATTTTTACTAAGTACATATTTTACTATCAGAATTTTAATTTGTGTTTATTTTTTCATTTTACAAAGGTAAAGGCTTCCAGTCTAGTCGAACTAACTTAACGGAATCAATTTGATTGTAACTCGGACAATGCAGCCTGGGACTTATAAGGCTTTGCGGTTTTCTATAGCTCTGGACCAGGGCGTTCGGTGCAGGTTGTTGGCGCTGAGCCTTCCTGAACATGGGAAGAGACAACTCGTTGCGCACTGGACCAGAGCTAGGTTTTATACTGTATGCTGTTACTTTGCCATTACAGCATCGTGCACAACACTAAACCCAACCTGGTGTTGGGAACATTATACGAGCCTTGCTTGATTAAAGCATGAGAACATTTTATTACAAGAGGTTTTAAATAAACTCGTTCAACTGTTATAGCCAGAAGGGTCGTGTTCATTAGGGCTCACCGTAGCAAAACGTTTTCTAACAGAAAGCAAAGAAAGCCTTGCTTATTGGACAAGTTCATGTAGGGAAGAACCCTGTTTGATTCTGTTTTCTTCCGCCTGGTGCCAAATGAATACGACCCAGATGTAAAGGTGGGGTGGAGCTAAGGGTCAGTACTTATGAATAGCACATATCTTGGTTCATGGAGAGTATTTATGTTTTGCTGTCATAGATGGGTGGGTGTATTATTTATGCTTTTTAACATGAGTATTGTTTTTAGATATAAAATCAACTTCTCATTTCTTTGTGAAAATGGTTTGTAATCATTGCACTCTTTACCATTAAATAAATGTATTATAAATAATTGTTGGTCTTTTTTTTTGCTCATTTATGCAATTTGGTTGAAGGTTAAGAACTCAAATGTTTGACTAGATGGTAGTGTATGTGGATTCCACTGCAAGATAATCACCTTTCCCTGCCAGAGAAAAAAACAATTGGCAATAGTATGGTTTTCAATCTATTCCATCTCCAGAAAAGGTTATCTAGACTTGAAGAGGACTAGCCTGGATGAAAAGGTTATCTAGACCTGAAGAGGACTAGCCTTGATGAAAAGGTTATCTAGACCTGAAGAGGACTAGCCTTGATGAAAAGGTTATCTAGACTTGAAGAGGACTAGCCTGAATGAAAAGGTTATCTAGACTTGAAGAGGACTAGCCTTGATGAAAAGGTTATCTAGACTTGAAGAGGACTAGCCTGGATGAAAAGGTTATCTAGACCTGAAGAGGACGAGCCTTGATGAAAAGGTTATCTAGACCTGAAGAGGACTAGCCTGGATGAAAAGGTTATCTATACTTGAAGAGGACTAGCCTGAATGAAAAGGTTATCTAGACTTGAAGAGGACTAGCCTGGATGAAAAGGTTATCTAGACTTGAAGAGGACTAGCCTGGATGAATAGGTTATCTAGACCTGAAGAGGACTAGCTTGGATGAAAAGGTTATCTAGACCTGAAGAGGACTAGCCTGGATGAATAGGTTATCTAGACTTGAAGAGGACTAGTCTGGATGAAAAGGTTATCTAGACTTGAAGAGGACTAGCCTGGATGAAAAGGTTATCTAGACTTGAAGAGGACTAGCCTGGATGAAAAGGTTATCTAGACTTGAAGAGGACTAGCCTGGATGAAAAGGTTATCTAGACTTGAAGAGGTTATCTAGACTTGAAGAGGACTAGCCTGGATGAAAAGGTTATCTAGACTTGAAGAGGACTAGCCTGGATGAAAAGGTTATCTAGACTTGAAGAGGACTAGCCTGGATGAATAGGTTATCTAGACTTGAAGAGGACTAGCCTGGATGAAAAGGTTATCTAGACTTGAAGAGGACGAGCCTGGATGAATAGGTTATCTAGACTTGAAGAGGACTAGCCTGGATGAAAAGGTTATCTAGACTTGAAGAGGACTAGCCTGGATGAAAAGGTTATCTAGACTTGAAGAGGACTAGCCTGGATGCCAACTCCTTATGGAACTGTCATGCCAACTGCAAGATGGCTGACAATGAAATGGCAATGGAGTAGGCTAAAAACAAATTGGGCTATTTTATTCCGCCATCAAATAAAGTGTCTCTGGTTTTAATGTTTGATGGATTTGGGATGAATGTTCCTCATTGAGGTTGTGTAAAAACAAACGACAGTCAACCATCCTAGGAATGTGTGAATGGACATTTATTAGTAGGCTATGCCATTTATTCAGTGTCTACAAGCCTAGTTTACCCCTCGCTCCCTTGCCCCTGTTTGGAGTAAATCATAAAAGCCTGTTGCAACCAGCTGATTTTAGGAATGTTGTCGCCCATGGTAACACAATGGAGTCCCGATTGACCTCCATCTCCACGCACACACACACCCACTCACTACACAAACGCCTCCCCTTTTACCCCAGTCTCTCCTCTCGACGTCCCCTTTCAGAGAGCAGAGGGGCATTGTGGGATGACGTAATGTGTTCCTAAATGAGACAGTCCTTCAAAGGGACTAAACTAGGTTGAGCTGACTGCAAGAAAGAGGAGTGGGGGTGTAGGGGTCAGAGGGCGGTAGATGAGGGGTGACGGGGTGGTGAGGTTTGGGGAGGGGGGGGGTGTTATTAGGCTCATCTCCCCCCTAAAATGACGGGAAGTAGACAATGGATGGCCATCTTTTCTTGACGTGAAGAAAAGGTCAACAGGGCTAGGGAAACAAAATACAACAACACCAGGTGTGAGTCAACTGTCAACAGTATTGTCCAGAGATCACAGTCCTGGGGGCAGTTTATCCATCCATGGCCTTTACAAACCCTCTTTTACACATCCTGTCCACCAGCAGACTGCAAAGTTGTTAAACATCTCACACAGTCTAATTAAGGCGTGATAAGAGGACTGGGGCTGATTTCTTTCTCACAGACAGGTGTTATGTAGTATATATGTGTCAGATGATTGTCAGGAAAGTAGCAACTGTTTAAACATGTAATCTAACTCTGGAGAATATCCCTTGAAATTACCTATTAGCTCATGACTAGCCTTAATCTGTGTCCTCAACCCTCCTATACCATTAAAGCATCTGTTAGAAAATCTAATCACAACCATTAGCTAAACGAGATAACAATAGAAATCAACAGGTTGATATGGAGACAGCAGTATGGTCTCGGACTGTGAAGCTAATTAGCTGTAATCTCATACGAACTAATGCTCATGTGGGTAATCTGCCTCTTATTGGGGTAAACCCTGCCAGACTGGCTCAAACATTCATTATTGTTGCATTCCCTGGATTACTTCCCCAGACACTTAATGAGGCTTGAAACTGAATGCACCATGGCTAACTCATAGGACATGGTGGAGATACAACGTTGTGTTTTTAGTTTAGGGAAGGTTAGACTTCCTTAATGTTTCAACATCAAATGATAAAATACATGATCATATAATTTAAATTATGGAGGCAAATTTTAGACTTGGTTCCGACCTTGAATATGTGGACATCTATAAGTACCTAGGTGTCTGGCTAGACTGCAAACTCTCCTTCCAGACTCATATCAAACATCTCCAATCGAAAATCAAATCAAGAGTCGGCTTTCTATTCCGCAACAAAGCCTCCTTCACTCACGCCGCCAAGCTTACCCTAGTAAAACTGACTATCCTACCGATCTTCGACTTCGGCGATGTCATCTACAAAATGGCTTCCAACACTCTACTCAGCAAACTGGATGCAGTCTATCACAGTGCCATCCGTTTTGTCACTAAAGCACCTTATACCACCCACCACTGCGACTTGTATGCTCTAGTCGGCTGGCCCTCGCTACATATTCGTCGCCAGACCCACTGGCTCCAGGTCATCTACAAGTCCATGCTAGGTAAAGCTCCGCCTTATCTCAGTTCACTGGTCACGATGGCAACACCCATCCGTAGCACGCGCTCCAGCAGGTGTATCTCACTGATCATCCCTAAAGCCAACACCTCATTTGGCCGCCTTTCGTTCCAGTACTCTGCTGCCTGTGACTGGAACGAACTGCAAAAATCTCTGAAGTTGGAGACTTTTATCTCCCTCACCAACTTCAAACATCAGCTATCTGAGCAGCTAACCGATCGCTGCAGCTGTACATAGTCTATTGGTAAATAGCCCACCCATTTTCACCTACCTCATTCCCATACTTGTTTTTATACTGTTTTTATTTATTTACTTTTCTGCTCTTTTGCACACCAATATCTCTACCTGTACATGACCATCTGATCATTTATCACTCCAGTGCTAATCTGCAAAATTGTAATTATTCGCCTACCTCCTCATGCCTTTTGCACACATTGTATATAGACTCCCCCTTTTTTCTACTGTGTTATTGACTTGTTAATTGTTTACTCCATGTGTAACTCTGTGTTGTCTGTTCACACTGCTATGCTTTATCTTGGCCAGGTCGCAGTTGCAAATGAGAACTTGTTCTCAACCAACTAGCCTACCTGGTTAAATAAAGGTGAAAAATAAATAAAAATAATAAATAAATTTGATTCATTGGATTCGAAGAATGATTTATAATTTTCATTAAATATGTCAAAAAAATATCTTTCACGCGTTGTGGGCTATATTAGCATATAATAGTGGTGAGTAATGAAATTAGCATGCTGTCAATCATGCTGAACCATCCAGGTTACCATGCAATAAAAACGTGGCCAATAAATTATAGCGAGTGTACTTTGGGATATCCTGGTTTCACACTCAACTCACCTATTGAACCAAACACAAATGTAATTGTAATATGCATAGTCACTTCACCCCTACCTACATGTACAAATGACCTCAACTAACCTGTATCTCCCTGTATATAGCCTCGTTTTTGTTGTTTTATTGTGTTACTTTATATTATTTTTTACTTTAGTTTATTTGTTAAATATTTTCTTAACTCTTCTTGAACGGCACTGTTGGTTTAAGGGCTTGTAAGTAAGCATTTCACGGTTGTTGTATTCGGCGCATGTGACAAATAAAGTTGGATTTGATTCTAATATTGAATATCAAACCTAGTTGATTAACATGGACGTTATGTCAGTGTGGGAAAGTACATTGTTACAAGTATATAGGCCGTCATTGTAAATACGAATTCGTTCTATTAATTGCAAAATATAGACAATATAGTTCTCAGTTAGAAGACGAAATGTCATACTAAACTATGCTAAAACACCCCTTCGACTCATTGCAGTTGGTCTAGTCCAGGCTGCAGCGTCTGGCTCAGCAGAGGAGCATCTTGAAAGTTTTTCAACATCACGCCAATGTTGTTACTTTTTCACTGTCCTCCAGAACTCTCAAACTACGTTCTGTTATTTTAGGGATAATTTGTCTCATTTCTATGTCTGGACAACCTCAACAACCTCGTTTTGTTTAAGATATTCAGGTGTTTGCTGGTTTCATCTGTCGGTAAGTGTTACTTTTCAACTATTTAGGGCGGAGATTGGCATAACATGCAAGCAAGCGTGTTGCTCTTCTATTCCGCGTTAATGTTTTTGTTTATGTGTGTTCATGATGCGTTTAACGTCTCCATTATTCATTCAATACAGTATTGCATTATTTCGGATACTATTTAGTTTGTAGGCTACTTAGTATGCTCTAACGTTGCCTAATAAATACATTTTTATGAATCGAATACATTTTGATAAGCATACACCTGCTCCGATGTGATATCATTATGATCATTCTCTAATTGAATTACATCACATCACACTTTTAACTAGGTTGGATGTACATTTGCATTCAGAAAGGAAAGTATGAATTTGATTATTTTGTAAGCAGCTGCGCTCATAGCCTCTTGCTCCGAGGCTACTTGGAGATGCTTTATGAAATGTTTCTCTAAACTCCCATGTTCCTTCAATGACACCTTCCTCTCAAACCGTTGTCTGTGTTCTGAAGAAGTGTTGTACACTATATTACAGAGGGCTGTTAGTGTTCAAGCTCTCTGTTTTGCTTTCTGCATGATTAGTTCTAAAAAAAACAAAGATTGTTACCCCAAGCCTCCACAGAAAATATCCACGTTTCCACGTCCTCAGCCTTCCATACATATTTCTCCCTAACTCTGTCCCTCACTCTGAAACTCTCTTTCTCTCAGTCTGTCTCTCTCTGACCCTCTCTCTGACCCTCTCTCTCTGACCCTCTCTCTCTGCTCCTTGTGTAGTAATTGAATGTTACTCTCATTCCCTGGAAACCCACAGCTTTTAGTGTTGGATCACTCTCAATGTTTCTATCAAAGGTTTCTAGTCTCTGCACCATGAAATGGATGCCTTGCTCATATGAGATTGGAATGCTGGATGGTTATGAGGTGTTTCGGTCTGGGGTGTGTGTGTGTGTGCTTCCCCAGTCCCCTCATCGAGATTCTACCGGTACACTGAAGTGTTCACTTCACTGTTCAAAGTGTTCAACAGAGCAGTCCGTTGGCAGCTCTTTGCACCTTAAAGGGCTTGAAAACTACAGTTCAGTAGTCCAAAGTGCACATCAAATGGCACCCTATTCCCTATATAGTGCACTAATTTTGGCCAGAGCCCTATGGTCCTTGGTCTAATGTAGTGCATTAAGTAGGGAATAGGGTGCCATTTGAGATGCAAGTGGCATGTAGAGTGCAGCGGTCTGGTGGTGCAGTATTGTTTTTGCACATTAAGAGTGTGCTAAGAACAAGGGGTTATAATAGTCTTGAAGGGGATTTAAGGCCCTGCAGATGTCTGGGCTGACTGCTCTCATGTGATGCCAGGTCTGAGGAAAACATAGCTTCAAATACTATTTTAATTCGTTCAAATACCTTAGCTGTGCTTGATTGAACCTGTTGCAATGGAACTGAGAGAATAGTGTTAAAGTGAAGTGTGAACCCCGCCCACCTAGCATCCCATACAGGGTAAAGCAAAAAAACTACATTATTTATACCATTTCAAATAGTAGTTGAAACTAGGTCTGGATGCCAATTCTGAGGTCACTCTGGTTAGACTAAGGGGGTGCCGGAGGGGAGGACGAGTGAGGTCACTCTGGTTAGACTAAGGGGGTGTCGGAGGGGAGGACGAGTGAGGTCACTCTGGTTAGACTAAGGGGATGTCGGAGGGGAGGACGAGTGAGGTCACTCTGGTTAGACTAAGGGGATGTCGGAGGGGAGGACGAGTGAGGTCACTCTGGTTTGACTAAGGGGATGTCGGAGGGGAGGACGGGTGAGGTCACTCTGGTTAGACTAAGGGGATGTCGGAGGGGAGGACGAGTGAGGTCACTCTGGTTAGACTAAGGGGATGTCGGAGGGGAGGACGGGTGAGGTCACTCTGGTTAGACTAAGGGGGTGTCGAGGGGAGGAGGACGGGTGAGGTCACTCTGGTTAGACTAAGGGGGTGTCGGAGGGGAGGACGGAGAGTGAGGTCACTCTGGTTAGACTAAGGGGGGGGGTGTCGGAGGGGAGGAGGGGTGTCGGAGTGAGGTCACTCTGGTTAGACTAAGGGGGTGTCGGAGGGGAGGACGTTTAGACTAAGTGAGGTCACTCTGTTTAGACTAAGGGGGTGTCGGAGGGGAGGACGAGTGAGGTCACTCTGGTTAGACTAAGGGGATGTCGGAGGGGAGGACGAGTGAGGTCACTCTGGTTAGACTAAGGGGATGTCGGAGGGGAGGACGAGTGAGGTCACTCTGGTTAGACTAAGGGGGTGTCGGAGGGGAGGACGAGTGAGGTCACTCTGGTTTGACTAAGGGGGGTTTGACTAAGGGGGTGTCGGGGGAGGACGAGTGAGGTCACTCTGGTTTGACTAAGGGGATGTCGGAGGGGAGGACGAGTGAGGTCACTCTGGTTAGACTAAGGGGGTGTCGGAGGGGAGGACGAGTGAGGTCACTCTGGTTAGACTAAGGGGGTGTCGGAGGGGAGGACGAGTGAGGTCACTCTGGTTAGACTAAGGGGGTGTCGGAGGGGAGGACGAGTGAGGTCACTCTGGTTAGACTAAGGGGGTGTCGGAGGGGAGGACGAGTGAGGTCACTCTGGTTTGACTAAGGGGGTGTCGGAGGGGAGGACGAGTGAGGTCACTCTGGTTTGACTAAGGGGATGTCGGAGGGGAGGACGAGTGAGGTCATTTCACACGTCAGCCTGCCCTGTCTGCAGACTTGTTTGTGAGTGTTAGATGAGGCTCATACTTAAACTGGCTCTGACTGTAACTGTTCTGATTGATACTTGATGGGGATATTAAGTGATAAGACTAGGTGGGGGGTACAGAGCCTTCAGGATGTATTCACACCCCTTTACTTTTTACATATTTGTTGTGTTACAGCCTGAATATTCTAATTCGATTTTGTGTCACTGATTTACACACAATATCCCATAATGTCAAAGTAAAATTGTATTTGTATAAAAATTTAGAAAACAATACAAAATGAGAAGCTGAAATGTCTTGAGTCAATACGTATTCAACCCTTGTTCTGGCAAACCTAAATACGTTCAGGAGTAAAAACGTTCTTAAGAAATCTCATAATAAGTTGCATGCACTCATTCATTGTTCAATTATAGTGCTTAAAAGGATCTTGGTAACCCACACATACAATTATCTGTAAGGTCCCTGAATCGAGTAGTGAATTTCAAGCACAGATTCAACCACAAAGACCAGGGAGGTTTTCCAATGCCTCACAAAGAAGGGCACCTACTGATAGATGACATTGAATATCCCTTTGAACATGGTGAAGTTATTCATTACACTTTGGATGGTGTATCAATACACCCAGTCACTACAAAGATACAGTCCTTCCTAACTCAGTTGCGGGAGAGGAAGGAAACTGCTCAGGGTTTTCACTATGAGGCCAATGGGGATTTAAAACAGTTACAGTTTTAATGGTTGTGATATGAGAACTGAAGATGGATCAACAACATTGTAGTTACTTCACAATACAATTCTAATACTAACCTAAATGTGCTCAACATCAGTCAATAAGGCACTAAAGGAAAACTGCAGAAAATGTGGCAAAGAAATGAACTTAGAAATCTCTTCGATACTTGTGCCAAGCTTGTAGAGACATACCCCCAAAAGACTCAGCTGTAATTGCCCCCAAAGTTGCTCTTACAAAGTATTGACTTAAATGAGATATTTCTGTATTTCATTTTTATTATAGGGTATTGTGAGGGGAAAACATTAGATTTAATCCATTTTGAATTCAGGCTGTAACACAACAACATGTGGAATAAGACAAGGGGTATGAATACTTTGTGTGTTGTCAAGCCTATCAGACACACTATGTCGTATCTACTTTAAGTCTTCTTGACACCAGTCAGTTCCAATCTTACTGCTCCACATTTTGAAGGGGAAATCTGGGATTCCACCACCACTTTTTTGGTACAGCTGTGGGATGGGGCTGGAGAAATGTAACCACTCAACAATGCATGGACAGCGCTATGAATGCAAGGACTCAGGTGCAAGGAATCGCCACATTCCATTCGTTGCATCTTTCATCTACTCATCTATTCAAAACCATTGGGCCAAAGTTCCCTTTGTCAACAGAAACTGTGAGGAAGGATTGAACTGTCTAGTCTAAGGAATTAACTCCCGTTTTGTCTTATGCACAACTCACATTCCTGGACGCCTTGTAAAACCAACGCTGTACTCAACGCCAGTCAGGCTTTTCAACTCACCTCTGCCACACTGTTTTGCAGAGTAAGATGGTCATCTACTGTCTCTGAAGGTGTGCTCTTGTGTCTGTCATTGGCTTTTCAGACCTTTTGTTACTGGGTCATTCCATATGAATTCACTCACTTTTTGACGACACTCCTTTTTAGATTTGAAAAAAATCCTTCCAAACAGGTTTACCCGTGGTAGAAGTGGTCAGAAAGTGCCGGAAACATTCAGGAGATGCATACCCCGCCCTACCATGAGACATCCAAAACTACAATGAAAAGGATAAACGGTTGAGTTTGATATCAATTGAAGGCTTACAAACAAACTATTTGATTATAAAAAAATGTGGTTAAGATCATCTCCGATGAATAAGAGGCAGATCGTTTTTAGATCCTCTCAGATGTCTCGTTTTCACGTATGTTGTAGCTTAGACCCTATCTGACATTGTCTTAGGTGTTTGTTGTGCCCGGCACCGGTTGAGACACAGCATTCTCTCGGATGCTTGGAGGCTCCACACAATCGAATGGTTTTCACACCAATGTTTTGGCCTGTGGACATCACCTTCATCAGGGGTTTACAGAGAGATGAAAACTGGCCTTTGAAAAGTTTAGGCAGGACATGATTATTCAAAACAACTAGAAGCAAAATGGCAACGAAAAAAATCACAAGGAAGTTCCAAACGAGGGATGTTCACACAGTAGTGGAGGCTTCCTGAACACAGGTTCCTGTATAGCCTAGGACCGTAGAGAGGTTTGCCTGGAGGCTTCCTGAACACAGGTTCCTGTATAGCCTAGGACCGTAGAGAGGTTTGCCTGGGGGCTTCCTGAACACAGGTTCCTGTATAGCCTAGAGAGGTTTGCCTGGGGGCTTCCTGAACACAGGAGGTTTAGCCTAGGACCTGGGGGCCTGGGGGCTTCCTGAACACAGGTTCCTGTATAGCCTAGGACCGTAGAGAGGTTTGCCTGGGGGCTTCCTGAACACAGGTTCCTGTATAGCCTAGGACCGTAGAGAGGTTTGCCTGGGGGCTTCCTGAACACAGGTTCCTGTATAGCCTAGGACCGTAGAGAGGTTTGCCTGGGGGCTTCCTGAACACAGGTTCCTGTATAGCCTAGGACCGTAGAGAGGTTTGCCTGGGGGCTTCCTGAACACAGGTTCCTGTATAGCCTAGGACCGTAGAGAGGTTTGCCTGGGGGCTTCCTGAACACAGGTTCCTAGCCTAGGACCGTAGAGAGGTTTGCCTGGGGGCTTCCTGAACACAGGTTCCTGTATAGCCTAGGACCGTAGAGAGGTTTGCCTGGGGGCTTCCTGAACACAGGTTCCTGTATAGCCTAGGACCGTAGAGAGGTTTTGCCTGGGGACCGTAGAGAGGTTTGCCTGGGGGCTTCCTGAACACAGGTTCCTGTATAGCCTAGGACCGTAGAGAGGTTTGCCTGGGGGCTTCCTGAACACAGGTTCCTGTATAGCCTAGGACCGTAGAGAGGTTTGCCTGGGGGCTTCCTGAACACAGGTTCCTGTATAGCCTAGGACCGTAGAGAGGTTTGCCTGGGGGCTTCCTGAACACAGGTTCCTGTATAGCCTAGGACCGTAGAGAGGTTTGCCTGGGGGCTTCCTGAACACAGGTTCCTGTATAGCCTAGGACCGTAGAGAGGTTTGCCTGGGGGCTTCCTGAACACAGGTTCCTGTATAGCCTAGGACCGTAGAGAGGTTTGCCTGGGGGCTTCCTGAACACAGGTTCCTGTATAGCCTAGGACCGTAGAGAGGTTTGCCTGGGGGCTTCCTGAACACAGGTTCCTGTATAGCCTAGGACCGTAGAGAGGTTTGCCTGGGGGAACACAGGTTCCTGAACTAGGACAGGTTGCCTGGGGGCTTCCTGAACACAGGTTCCTGCCTAGGACCGTAGAGAGGTTTGCCTGGGGGCTTCCTGAACACAGGTTCCTGTATAGCCTAGGACCGTAGAGAGGTTTGCCTGGGGGCTTCCTGAACACAGGTTCCTGTATAGCCTAGGACCGTAGAGAGGTTTGCCTGGGGGCTTCCTGAACACAGGTTCCTGTATAGCCTAGGACCGTAGAGAGGTTTGCCTGGGGGCTTCCTGAACACAGGTTCCTGTATAGCCTAGGACCGTAGAGAGGTTTGCCTGGGGGCTTCCTGAACACAGGTTCCTGTATAGCCTAGGACCGTAGAGAGGTTTGCCTGGGGGCTTCCTGAACACAGGTTCCTGTATAGCCTAGGACCGTAGAGAGGTTTGCCTGGGGGCTTCCTGAACACAGGTTCCTGTATAGCCTAGGACCGTAGAGAGGTTTGCCTGGGCCCTGGGGATAGTATGACTTCACAGTCAAATGTCTCAGAACAAGGCTGGCTTTTCAGGTTTGGCTTTGCTGCGTGTTGTGTGCTGTTCTTCTGAGTGGCAGGTGTGAGACTTTGTTTGAACATGCTGTACAGAGTACCTCTCAGGAGTTATCTCTTACACACACACACCTTCAGATTGGACTTTAATTCTTGGGGGTGATTAAGAGCAATAACGTTTATAAAGGACTGGTTTTATTGTTCCTCCTCCTTGGACGTAAACACACCTAGTAAAGTACCTCGTGTTTTCTTTCAAATACTTCAGGTACGTTAGACTGGCAGAATGGAACCAATACTACTTGAAGTCTGATCAAAATCTCATGTCCCCATGGGCGTGTCAGTTAGTGGGAATAATAACAGAGTGAATATCATAACAGGTGTGATGCACATATAAAACATGTTTAATCATGTCATGACGGGTGTGGGTTTGACATCCAGACACTTTTCTAAATGTAGGAGGTGGGTAACGTGTTTCATCATGTTTGAACAGAACAGACCACAGCAGAGGCTTGCCCTTTCAGGATCACAGAGGAAGTTTTTTTTTTGGATTGTTAGTTTAGTAGCCACTTTTCTGTGAACAGCTGTAAAATGTTTTCAGGTTTCATTTGCCTTTCCTCGAGCATCTTGGCAACAGAACATTATCACTGGGGAGGCCGTGTTTTGGGGTTGCCCCTCTGCCCCCGACCGACCCAAATCCCTGACTGGTACAATCCACCGCTGATTAACAAAGAGCCTGATCTCGCCAAATCAATGAATCAGATTAATGATGTGAGCCCTGCAGAGTCCGGCTCTGGGCCAGACCTGGGGAGGAAAGGGCCTGTGTGGTTTCACATGGGAATTTTCACTCCTTTCGTATTTGTGTGTGCTTATCAAAAGGGATTGACATGAATGAATGGAAGGCAGATTGAGGGGCTGTAGATATGGTTTAGTATAGGCTATAGAAGAACAGTGGGACTGGGATTGAATAGTATGACGTAGGCCTAGGCATCCAACCAGCTGCTGTGGCCGGCTGCTTTAACTACACAACCAGCTGCTGTGGCCGGCTACTTTAACTACACAACCAGCTGCTGAGGCTGGCTTCCTTAACTACACGACCGGCTGCTGAGGCCGGTTTCCTTAACTACACGGCCGGCTCCAGGCACCAAGACTCTCTTCAGGCCCGTTCCAGTTGATAGCTCCATCAGGCAGGGACCAGAGAGCAGGGACCAGAGAGCAGGGACCAGAGAGCAGGGACCAGAGAGCAGGGACCAGAGAGCAGGGACCAGAGAGCAGGGACCAGAGAGCAGGGACCAGAGAGCAGGGACCAGAGAGCAGGGACCCAGGGAGCAGGGAGCCAGGGAGCAGGGAGCCCAGGGAGCCAGGGCCCAGGGAGCCAGGGCCCAGGGAGCCAGGGCCCAGAGAGCCAGGGCCCAGAGAGCCAGGGCCCAGAGAGCCAGGGCCCAGAGAGCCAGGGCCCAGAGAGCCAGGGCCCAGAGAGCCAGGGCCCAGAGAGCCAGGGCCCAGAGAGCCAGGGCCCAGAGAGCCAGGGCCCAGAGAGCCAGGGCCCAGAGAGCCAGGGCCCAGAGAGCCAGGGCCCAGAGAGCCAGCCGTGTGGACTTGACCATATAATGGTAATGGAGGAGGAATGCACCAGTCTCACCATGCTGTTTATTCTTGTCCGGATAGCGGATTGGCCTTTTCTTTTTAGACTGATTGAGTGAATACCTTTGTGAGTCAATCCCACAAAATATCAACAACAAAGTAGATGGAAATACAAGTGGCCTTTGTGGTCAGACTGATGTCTGAAAGGGATCAAACACTTTCTATATGTATATTTATATAACCTTTATTTAACTAGGCAAGTCAGTTAAGAACAAATTATTATTTACAATGACGGCCTAACCCGGACGACGCTGGGCCAATTGTGGGTCGCCCTATGGAAATACCAATCCCAGCCGGTTGTGATACAGCCTGGAATCGAACCAGGGTCTGTAGAGACGCTTCTAGCACTTAGAGGCAGTGCCTTAGGCCACTGCGTCACTCAGGAGCCCAAAATGTGATCCTGTTGAAAAAGGAAATAATAAATCTGTTTTCTTTAGCGCTACTCTGTGTTCAATGTTTAATGCTTTGTGTGTTAATAACCATGCTATGCACTGTTATAATGCACTGTTATAACCATGATATTCTCTGTTATTGCTATGTTATGCCTGGTGTTACATCTACAACGTCTTTAAAGCTTTTATGACTCAAAAATGTCTCTGTCTCTATTTGTCTTTTTAGACAGCAGAAAATGAACAACACATTCCCCCTAACCAGAAAGAAGAAGTGAAGGAGTGGGGAGATCATTGGAGAGAAGAGAGAGAGAGAGAGACTGAAGAGGGTCTAAACTGAAGGAGTGGGGAGATCATTGGAGAGAAGAGAGAGAGAGAGACTGAAGAGGGTCTAAACTGAAGGAGTGGGGAGATCATTGGAGAGAAGAGAGAGCGAGAGACTGAAGAGGGTCTAAACTGAAGGAGTGGGGAGATCATTGGAGAGAAGAGAGAGAGAGAGAGACTGAAGAGGGTCTGAACTGAAGGAGTGGGGAGATCATTGGGGAGAAGAGAGAGAGAGAGAGAGACTGAAGAGGGTCTAAACTGAAGGAGTGGGGAGATCATTGGAGAGAAGAGAGAGAGACTGAAGAGGGTTTAAACTGAAGGAGTGGGGAGATCATTGGAGAGAAGAGAGAGAGAGAGACTGAAGAGGGTTTAAACTGAAGGAGTGAGGAGATCATTGGAGAGAAGAGAGAGAGAGACTGAAGAGGGTTTAAACTGAAGGAGTGGGGAGATCATTGGAGAGAAGAGAGAGAGAGACTGAAGACTGTTTAAACTGAAGGAGTGGGGAGATCATTGGAGAGAAGAGAGAGAGAGACTGAAGACTGTTTAAACTGAAGGAGTGGGGAGATCATTGGAGAGAAGAGAGAGAGAGAGACTGAAGAGGGTTTAAACTGAAGGAGTGGGGAGATCATTGGAGAGAAGCGAGAGAAGAGACTGAAGAGGGTTTAAACTGAAGGAGTGACCGGAGAGGATATTTATTGCAGACACCATGTCTGTCTCCACCACCAAACAGGAGAGAACCCTGTGTGTTCTGCTCCCTAATAAAGAACAGCTGGACATCACTGTGGGGGTGAGCATGTCCCATTATGACTCCTCCTGTTGATTCTGTAGGTATTCCATGAGTCAGCCAGGGGGGTTTCAATGGACGGCTTTTCAATGGAAGGTTTTAGTCCTGGGCCAGTAATGTATCAAGAGTATTTCTAGTCCCGTAATATAAAATGTATGGAGTTGTACATGAGATCCATGTCTGGGAGGTCACTTCACTTTTTCTGTGTTACCCTGTTTATAACAGTCAGCCTGTTAGTCACCCTGTTTATAACAGTCAGCCTGTTAGTCACCCTGTTTATAACAGTCAGCCTGTTAGTCACCCTGTTTATAACAGTCAGCCTGTTAGTCACCCTGTTTATAACAGTCAGCCTGTTAGTCACCCTGTTTATAACAGTCAGCCTGTTAGTCACCCTGTTTATAACAGTCAGCCTGTTAGTCACCCTGTTTATAACAGTCAGCCTGTTAGTCACCCTGTTTATAACAGTCAGCCTGTTAGTCACCCTGTTTATAACAGTCAGCCTGTTAGTCACCCTGTTTATAACAGTCAGCCTGTTAGTCACCCTGTTTATAACAGTCAGCCTGTTAGTCACCCTGTTTATAACAGTCAGCCTGTTAGTCACCCTGTTTATAACAGTCAGCCTGTTAGTCACCCTGTTTATAACAGTCAGCCTGTTAGTCACTGTTTATAACAGTCAGCCCTGTTTATAACAGTCAGTCACCCTGTTTATAACAGTCAGCCTGTTAGTCACCCTGTTTATAACAGTCAGCCTGTTAGTCACCCTGTTTATAACAGTCAGCCTGTTAGTCACCCTGTTTTAGTCAGCCTGTTTATAACAGTCAGCCCCTGTTTATAACAGTCAGCCTGTTAGTCACCCTGTTTATAACAGTCAGCCTGTTAGTCACCCTGTTTATAACAGTCAGCCTGTTAGTCACCCTGCTTATAACAGTCTTCTCTCTCCTCACTCTCTCTCAGGTCAAGTCCACAGGGCAGGATGTGTTCAATCAGGTGTCTGAGCTCCTTGGAATAAAAGAGCTGCACTTCTTTGGCCTGACAGTGGTGAAGGGTAAGTTGTATCTTCTACACAGGCCAAAACCAGCCCTAACCCAGGACACATTCATAAAGTGTCTCATAGTAGGAGTGATGTTCTGAGGTCAGTTTACATTGTACATCATAGTAAATTAGATTATATGGACAGGGGGGGGCTGATCCTAGATCAGCACTCCTCCTGAGACGCTTTATGAATGTGGACCCAGGCCTCTGAGACCTACCCTGCCCAACCATACACCCCTTACCCTGCCCAATCGCCCCTTACCCTGCCCAACCACGCACCCCTTACCCTGCCCAACCACGCACCCCTTACCCTGCCCAACCACGCACCCCTTACCCTGCCCAACCACGCACCCCTTACCCTGCCCAACCACGCACCCCTTACCCTGCCCAACCACGCACCCCTTACCCTGCCCAACCACGCACCCCTTACCCTGCCCAACCACGCACCCCTTACCCTGCCCAACCACGCACCCCTTACCCTGCCCAACCGCACCTTACACAAGCACACTGTAGTACACACGCACACTGTAGTACACACACACACACACACACACGCGCACACTGTAGTACACACACACACACACACGCGCACACTGTAGTACACACACACACACACACACGCGCACACTGTAGTACACACACACACACACGCACACACTGTAGTACACACACACACACACACGCGCACACTGTAGTACACACACACACACACACACACGCGCACACTGTAGTACACACACACACACACACACACGCGCACACTGTAGTACACACACACACGCGCACACTGTAGTACACACACACACACGCGCACACACTGTAGTACACACACACACACACGCGCACACACTGTAGTACACACACACACACGCGCAAACTGTAGTACACACGCACACACTGTTGTACACACACACACACACACACGCACACACTGTAGTACACACACACGCGCGCGCAAACTGTAGTACACACACACACACGCGCGCAAACTGTAGTACACACACACACGCGCAAACTGTAGTACACACACACACGCGCCAACTGTAGTACACACACACACGCACACACACACACACACACGCGCCAACTGTAGTACACACACGCGCCAACTGTAGTACACACACACACACACGCGCCAACTGTAACACACACACACACGCGCAAACTGTAGTACACACACACACACACACACACACACACACGCGCCAACTGTAGTACACACACACGCGCCAACTGTAGTACACACACACACGTGCAAACTGTAGTACACACACGCACACTGTGGTACACACGCACACTGTAGTACACGCACACTGTAGTACATGCACATGCACACACACACACATGCACACAGTAGTACATGCACACGCACACACACACACACATGCACACAGTAGTACACGCACACGCACACTGTAGTACACACACGCACACGCACACTGTAGTACACACACGCACACATGCACACTGTAGTACACACACTACACTGTAGTACACACACACACACACACACACACACACACACACACACACACACACACACACACACACACACACACACACACACACACACACACACACACACACACACACACACACACACACACACACACACACACACACACACACACTGTAGTACACATACACACACACTGTAGTACACACACTGTAGTACACACATACACACACACACTGTAGTACACACCATACACACACACACACACACACACACACACACACACACACACACACACACACACACACACACACTGTAGTACACCTATACACACTGTAGTACACCTATACACACTGTAGTACACCTATACACACTGTAGTACACCCATACACGCACACTGTAGTACACACACACTACACTGTAGTACACACACACACTACACTGTAGTACACACACACACTACACTGTAGTACACCCACACACACATACACACACACTACACTGTAGTACACACACACTGTAGCACACACACATTACACACACTCTGTAGTACACACACATTACACACCACAGACAACACAGTCACAAACACCCCAGTCCTTGAGTCCTTCTACTAGCCGTCTGTTTACATAATAGAACTGAACAACTGGGTTAGTTGCCAGAAACGGGGTAACGGCAGAATGAGATCAGAAGGGAATGTTGGTGTGTGTTTCTGCATTGCTGAGACGTCTAATCTTCTTTGACCTTTGGACAAGTTCAATTCAAATGTTTTGTCAGTCTCTTTCTTTTTCACTCTCCTTCCTGTTTTCTGTCTTCCTCTCTTTGTTCTGCCTTGTTGAAATGTCTTGGTAATCTTGTGTGGCTCACCTCTTGGTAATCTTGTGTGGCTCACCTCTTGGTAATCTTGTGTGGCTCACCTCTTGGTAATCTTGTGTGGCTCACCTCTTGAACAAGAGCTCTTTTGTTTTTGTGTGAGTGCCTGCGGTGGTGTGTGGGGGCCTTCCACCTCTCTGGTCTGGGTCTGCCCGCGATTCCAACAATATTAACTTCATTAAGCCAGGAATGTGGCTCTGCATTCCACCTCTTCACTGGAGGGCGGGATGGAGGGAGGGATAGATGGAGATAAAGGGAGGATAAGGGCGGGTGAAGAAGAAGAAGAGGTAGGGGGGAGGAGTGGTGACTGGCCAGGGAGTCTCGTTAAAACAAAACCAGTGAAAGGGAGGAGAGCAGAGGTGAAAGAAACTCAGAGAATGAGATGGTGATTGAGATGGTGATTGAGATGGTGATTGAGATGGTGAGTCAGAGAATGAGATGGTGATTTTAATGAACAGAAAGATGGATGGATGGAGGAGTGAGTGAGTCATGTGGCCTGAATGTGGTGAGGTCAGAAAGAGATGAGCCCGAAATGAAATTCTTATCGTATAAAAAAATATAGGCATTATGGATGAGGTGAAGACAGAAGTGAATAAGATGGATGTAATGGAACATGTTAGGTTGGAGCAGGGGTGTCCCAGAGACAGGATGATATAACCCCAGTGGAACATGTTAGGTTGGAGCAGGGGTGTCCCAGAGACAGGATGATATAACCCCAGTGGAACATGTTAGGTTGGAGCAGGGGTGTCCCAGAGACAGGATGATATAACCCCAGTGGAACATGTTAGGTTGGAGCAGGGGTGTACTAGAGACAGGATGATATAACCCCAGTGGAACATGTTAGGTTGGAGCAGGGGTGTACTAGAGACAGGATGATATAACCCCAGTGGAACATGTTGTTAGGTTGATGAGTGGAACATGTTAGGTTGGAGGTGTACTAGAGACAGGATGATATAACCCCAGTGGAACATGTTAGGTTGGAGCAGGGGTGTCCCAGAGACAGGATGATATAACCCCAGTGGAACATGTTAGGTTGGAGCAGGGGTGTCCCAGAGACAGGATGATATAACCCCAGTGGAACATGTTAGGTTGGAGCAGGGGTGTCCCAGAGACAGGATGATATAACCCCAGTGGAACATGTTAGGTTGGAGCAGGGGTGTACTAGAGACAGGATGATAACCCCAGTGGAACATGTTAGTTTGGAGCAGGGGTGTACTAGAGACAGGATGATATAACCCCAGTGGAACATGTTAGGTTGGAGCAGGGGTGTACTAGAGACAGGATGATATAACCCCAGTGGAACATGTTAGGTTGGAGCAGGGGTGTACTAGAGACAGGATGATATAACCCCAGTGGAACATGTTAGGTTGGAGCAGGGGTGTCCCAGAGACAGGATGATATAACCCCAGTGGAACATGTTAGGTTGGAGCAGGGGTGTCCCAGAGACAGGATGATATAACCCCAGTGGAACATGTTAGGTTGGAGGGGTGTCCAGGGGATGATATAACCCCAGTGGAACATGTTAGGTTGGAGACAGGATGATATAACCCCAGTGGAACATGTTAGGTTGGAGCAGGGGTGTACTAGAGACAGGATGATAACCCCAGTGGAACATGTTAGTTTGGAGCAGGGGTGTACTAGAGACAGGATGATATAACCCCAGTGGAACATGTTAGGTTGGAGCAGGGGTGTCCCAGAGACAGGATGATATAACCCCAGTGGAACATGTTACGTTGGAGCAGGGGTGTCCCAGAGACAGGATGATATAACCCCAGTGGAACATGTTAGGTTGGAGCAGGGGTGTACTAGAGACAGGATGATAACCCCAGTGGAACATGTTAGGTTGGAGCAGGGGTGTCCCAGAGACAGGATGATATAACCCCAGTGGAACATGTTAGGTTGGAGCAGGGGTGTCCCAGAGACAGGATGATATAACCCCAGTGGAACATGTTAGGTTGGAGCAGGGGTGTACTAGAGACAGGATGATATAACCCCAGTGGAACATGTTAGGTTGGAGCAGGGGTGTACTAGAGACAGGATGATATAACCCCAGTGGAACATGTTAGGTTGGAGCAGGGGTGTACTAGAGACAGGATGATATAACCCCAGTGGAACATGTTAGGTTGGAGCAGGGGTGTACTAGAGACAGGCTGATATAACCCCAGTGGAACATGTTAGGTTGGAGCAGGGGTGTACTAGGGACAGGATGATATAACCCCAGTGGAACATGTTAGGTTGGAGCAGGGGTGTACTAGAGACAGGATGATATAACCCCAGTGGAACATGTTAGGTTGGAGCAGGGGTGTACTAGAGACAGGATGATATAACCCCAGTGGAACATGTTAGGTTGGAGCAGGGGTGTACTAGAGACAGGATGATATAACCCCAGTGGAACATGTTAGGTTGGAGCAGGGGTGTACTAGAGACAGGATGATATAACCCCAGTGGAACATGTTAGGTTGGAGCAGGATGTAACAGTGGAACATGAGGTTGGAGCAGGGGACTAGAGACAGGATGATATAACCCCAGTGGAACATGTTAGGTTGGAGCAGGGGTGTACTAGAGACAGGATGATATAACCCCAGTGGAACATGTTAGGTTGGAGCAGGGGTGTACTAGAGACAGGATGATATAACCCCAGTGGAACATGTTAGGTTGGAGCAGGGGTGTCCTAGAGACAGGATGATAACCCCAGTGGAACATGTTAGGTTGGAGCAGGGGTGTACTAGAGACAGGATGATATAACCCCAGTGGAACATGTTAGGTTGGAGCAGGGGTGTCCCAGAGACAGGATGATATAACCCCAGTGGAACATGTTAGGTTGGAGCAGGGGTGTACTAGAGACAGGATGATATAACCCCAGTGGAACATGTTAGGTTGGAGCAGGGGTGTACTAGAGACAGGATGATATAACCCCAGTGGAACATGTTAGGTTGGAGCAGGGGTGTACTAGAGACAGGATGATATAACCCCAGTGGAACATGTTAGGTTGGAGCAGGGGTGTACTAGAGACAGGATGATATAACCCCAGTGGAACATGTTAGGTTGGAGCAGGGGTGTACTAGAGACAGGATGATATAACCCCAGTGGAACATGTTAGGTTGGAGCAGGGGTGTACTAGAGACAGGATGATATAACCCCAGTGGAACATGTTAGGTTGGAGCAGGGGTGTCCCAGAGACAGGATGATATAACCCCAGTGGAACATGTTAGGTTGGAGCAGGGGTGTACTAGAGACAGGATGATATAACCCCAGTGGAACATGTTAGGTTGGAGCAGGGGTGTCCTAGAGACAGGATGATAACCCCAGTGGAACATGTTAGGTTGGAGCAGGGGTGTACTAGAGACAGGATGATATAACCCCAGTGGAACATGTTAGGTTGGAGCAGGGGTGTACTAGAGACAGGATGATATAACCCCAGTGGAACATGTTAGGTTGGAGCAGGGGTGTACTAGAGACAGGATGATAACCCCAGTGGAACATGTTAGGTTGGAGCAGGGGTGTACTAGAGACAGGATGATATAACCCCAGTGGAACATGTTAGGTTGGAGCAGGGGTGTACTAGAGACAGGATGGAATAACCCCAGTGGAACATGTTAGGTTGGAGCAGGGGTGTACTAGAGACAGGATGATATAACCCCAGTGGAACATGTTAGGTTGGAGCAGGGGTGTACTAGAGACAGGATGATATAACCCCAGTGGAACATGTTAGGTTGGAGCAGGGGTGTACCAGAGACAGGATGATATAACCCCACCCAGTGGAACATGTTAGGTTGGAGCAGGGGTGTACTAGAGACAGGATGATATAACCCCAGTGGAACATGTTAGGTTGGAGCAGGGGTGTACTAGAGACAGGCTGATATAACCCCAGTGGATATTTGATCTAACACATTGATACAACCCCCCCCCCCCCCCATCACTTTCCTCACAGCTGCAACCATCTTATCAGCCCAACTGTTGAAAGAAAACACATTGAGATAATTTGTGATGATAGGAGATCAACTTCATGATTTAGTTTTGTTTGTCTTCCTTAAGAACAAAGAGCTATTAGAATGAGGATTAAACTTACAAGATGATTCATTTTTAACACTCCATTTGAAGGGTACGTGAATAAGTACTTCATAACACATTCCTAAGCATTCATAACACATTCCTAAGCATTCATAACACATTCCTAAGCATTCATAACACATTCCTAAGCATTCATAACACATTCCTAAGCATTCATAACACATTCCTAAGCATTCATAACACATTCCTAAGCATTCATAACACATTCCTAAGCATCATAACACATTCCTAACACATAACACATTCCTAAGCATTCATAACACATTCCTAAGCATTCATAACACATTCCTAAGCATTCATAACACATTCCTAAGCATTCATAACACATTCCTAAGCATTCATAACACATTCCTAAGCATTCATAACACATTCCTAAGCATTCATAACACATTCCTAAGCATTCATAACACATTCCTAAGCATACATAACACATTCCTAAGCATTCATAACACATTCCTAAGCATTCATAACACATTCCTAAGCATTCATAACACATTCCTAAGCATACATAATGCATTCATAAGAAGGACATAAGCGGTTCATAAATGTTCTTGGTTTTTGTAGTCCGGTTTACTCTGCAGGCCTAGCGAGCCAACAGTCAATAGTGTTACTTTCTTCCTGAGCCGGTATGCTAGCAGAGCCTATAAGCAAACAGGAATATTAGCATCAGCATAGCTGTCAACAGGCGTATTAGCATAGCTGTCAACACAACAGTTGTTCTGTTTGCCTGCTGGTTGCATTGACCACACAAATGGAGGAACAAGTGTCTTTCTTTCTTTACTCTAATTAATGTCATTCTTCGGCAGTTTTACGCATGAGTTAATTATTCTTTTGTTTGACTGTGGGTGTCCTGTTTCCTGTTTTACCTCAGACAATGAGCACATCTTTCTGGACATGGAAGATAAGCTGACCAAGTATTTCCCTAAGGAATGGAAGCAAGATTCAGGGAAGGTAAGAGTGCTCCAATAATCTACTTAGTGATGTATTCTAACATAGATGGTTTTATTTGTGTCTCAGAACACACACCTCCCTCGTTAACCAACCAGCTCACTGCAGCCCACTGCCCTACATAGTGTCTAGCTGTGTATTGTTCTTAACATGACACATAGTTCATGCTATGCCTTTACATTGTATTACCAGGCCCATGCGTTCACCCATGGTTGTGTTGTGTCCCGACTTCTATTATAAAGATGTCCAGCACCAGCACTGTGTTGTTTCACCATGGTTATGTGGTGTTTCACCATGGTTATGTGGTGTTTCACCATGGTTATGTGGTGTTTCACCATGGTTATGTGGTGTTTCACCATGGTTATGGGGTGTTTCACCATGGTTATGGGGTGTTTCCCCATGGTTATGGGGTGTTTCACCATGGTTATGGGGTGTTTCACCATGGTTATGGGGTGTTTCACCATGGTTATGGGGTGTTTCACCATGGTTATGGGGTGTTTCACCATGGTTATGGGGTGTTTCACCATGGTTATGGGGTGTTTCACCATGGTTATGGGGTGTTTCACCATGGTTATGTGGTGTTTCACCATGGTTGTGGGGAGTGGTGTTTCACCATGGTTGTGTGGTGTTTCACCATGGTTGTGGGGAGTGGTGTTTCACCATGGTTGTGGGGAGTGGTGTTTCACCATGGTTGTGGGGAGTGGTGTTTCACCATGGTTGTGGGGTGGGGTGTTTCACCATGGTTGTGGGGAGTGGTGTTTCACCATGGTTGTGGGGAGTGGTGTTTCACCATGGTTGTGGGGAGTGGTGTTTCACCATGGTTGTGGGGTGTGGTGTTTCACCATGGTTGTGGGGTGGGGTATCTCACCATGGTTGTGGGGTGGGGTATCTCACCATGGTTGTGGGGGGTGGGGTATCTCACCATGGTTGTGGGGTGGGGTATCTCACCATGGTTGTGGGGTATCTCACCATGGTTGTGGGGTGGGGTATCTCACCATGGTTGTGGGGTGGGGTATCTCACCATGGTTGTGGGGTGGGGTATCTCACCATGGTTGTGGGGTGGGGTATCTCACCATGGTTGTGGGGTGGGGTATCTCACCATGGTTGTGGGGTTGTGGGGTGGTATCTCACCATGGTTGTGGGGTGTTTCACCATGGTTGTGGGGTGTGGTATCTCACCATGGTTGTGGGGTGTGGTATCTCACCATGGTTGTGGGGTGTGGTATCTCACCATGGTTGTGGGGTGTGGTATCTCACCATGGTTGTGGGGTGTGGTATCTCACCATGGTTGTGGGGTGTGGTATCTCACCATGGTTGTGGGTGTGGTATCTCACCATGGTTGTGGGGTGTGGTATCTCACCATGGTTGTGGGGTGTGGTATCTCACCATGGTTGTGGGGTGTGGTATCTCACCATGGTTGTGGGGTGTGGTATCTCACCATGGTTGTGGGGTGTGGTATCTCACCATGGTTGTGGGGTGTGGTATCTCACCATGGTTGTGTGTGGTATCTCACCATGGTTGTGGGGTGTGGTATCTCACCATGGTTGTGGGGTGTGGTATCTCACCATGGTTGTTGTGGTATCTCACCATGGTTGTGGGGTGTGGTATCTCACCATGGTTGTGGGGTGTGGTATCTCACCATGGTTGTGGGGTGTGGTATCTCACCATGTATCTCACCATGGTTGTGGGGTGTGGTATCTCACCATGGTTGTGGGGTATCTCACCATGGTTGTGGGGTGTTTCACCATGGTTGTGGGGTGTGGTATCTCACCATGGTTGTGGGGTGTGGTATCTCACCATGGTTGTGGGGTGTTTCACCATGGTTGTGGGGTGTGGTATCTCACCATGGTTGTGGGGTGTGGTATCTCACCATGGTTGTGGGGTGTTTCACCATGGTTGTGGGGTGTTTCACCATGGTTGTGGGGTGTGGTATCTCGCCATGGTTGTGGGGTGTGGTATCACCATGGTTGTGGGGTGTGGTATCTCACCATGGTTGTGTTGTTTCCTCAGGGGTTACAGAAGAGATCCCTCCCCCTGGTACTCTGCCTCAAGGTGCAGTACTATGTGGAGAACGGCAGGCTCATCTGGTGAGGCTCCAAACAACATGCTTATTTCCTAATACTCCAAACATACCATCATACTTCAGACCCATTGCTGGAACCGAATAACAATGCACTCGAGGTCTCCCTCCAAAAATGTGGATTTAATATACCCAGCTCTGTATCTCATGAAGTCCCTTTACCTCCTCCAACTCCGTTGTTATTACATCTAGTGACCCTGCCCCTCTCTAACTCTCCCCCAGTGAGCGGAAGGCGAGGCGTCTGTACTTCTCTGACCTGAGGGAGAGGGTGTTGCGTTCAGAGTGTCGTCAGCAGGAGGAGGTGTACTTGTGTTCTTTCTTTCAAACATTTTATTTTAGATTTCTTCATCGTATGACAATCAAACATTCAAAAACTACACAATAACACAATGAAATCCCATTTTCCAGGTGTACTTCCAGCTGGCTGGGTATGCTCTTCAAGCTGACCTGGAGGACCATCCCCTTCCTGGGAAGAACCAGGGAGGCACCCGTTACTTCCAACCCAAAGAGTACTTCCCTCCCTGGGTAAGTGTGAGAGTGTGTGGGGCCTGGGGAAGTCTACGTGATGAGATACCGTACAGTTTCTTACATGTGGCCACAGCCATTCTCAGTAAATGGTTCTACAGCGATATTGTCTGAATGTGCTCTCTCTCGCTCTCAACAAGTCAGTTTTGCTTAATATAAGGAATTTGAAATGATTCGTATAATTTACTTTTCATACTTAATTATTTTTAAAACCAAAGACTTTTACTCAAGTAGTATTTTACTTGGTGACTCACTTTTACTTGAGTCATTTTCTATTAGTGTATCTTTACTTTTACTCAAGTAGGACAATTGTGTACTTTCTCCACCGCTGCTGGCAAGCTGCCAGTAGTGTGCAGCCCACCTGGGAGCAGCTCGCCAATCAATTCTCAAAGTAATGTGCTTTTTCACGTGTTCCATGCAAACTGTCGTAAACATAAAGCTCCTGGCTACTATCCAATCAAAGCCACTTTGACATGATCCCATCCCTGGTTAGATACTATTGGTTTGAAAAGCCAAACGTAACACAATATCTGCCAATTAATTTCCAGCAATATTGCCCCCATCTGTCTGTTTGGTGAAAACTCAGTATGTAGCAAGTAAGAGATGCTCATAATCACTGTCTTGTTGGCTTACCTGACAGATCTACACGAACGTTCTAAAGTTTGGGGTCACTTAGAAATGTCCTTGTTTTTGAAAGAAAAGCAAATGTTTTTGTTCATTTAAAATAACATCAAATTGATCAGAAATACAGTGTAGACATTGTTAATGTTGTAAATGACTATTGGGGCTGTACAGAGGCCCATTATCAGTAACCATCACTCCTGTTCCAATGGCACGTTGTGTTAGCTAATCCAAGTTTATCATTTTAAAAGGCTAATTGATCATTAGAAAACCCTTTTGCAATTATGTTAGCACAGCTGAAAACTGTTGTTGATTTAAAGAAGCAAGAAAACTGTCCTTTTTTAGACTAGTTGAGTATCTGGAGCATCAGCATTTTTTGGGTTCGATTACAGGCTCAAAATGGCCAGAAACAAAGAACTTTCTTCTAAAACGGGAGAGAACCAAATTCTTGAAAATATTAAATATAATTTTATGAACCATTATTTTACGAGGTATATTGGCAGAAAAACATCTCTTGCACATCACGGACCCTGGGAAGAGTTGCAGGGAAGAGGAGAGGAGAAGAATGTGCCTATTTGAAAGCTAGAAAAAAAGAGTAGCTTACAATGTTGTTTAAAAAAAAGTAGCTCTCACGATAGAACAGGTTGTAGACCGCTGTTCAACAGTAATATTGAACCAATGTGCGTTGTTTTCTCTCTCCATCTTCAGATCGTGGCGAAGCGTGGGGTGGACTACCTGCTCTGTCACGGTCCCAAGGTACACAAGGAGCTATGGGGCATGACGCCACGTGATGCGGTACTCCACTTCATCAAAGAGGCCTGTCGTCTCGAGGACGTCCCCATCACCTTCTACAGACTACAGAAGGTCAGTCAGCGATCTCATAACAGAGTGAAGCAATCATTCAAATGTCTTAAGACCCCAAAGACCAAACAGAGACAGGAGCTCAGTGGCCAGGAACATTTTCCAAAAAGGAAGATACCTAGAGACGAACCAGACTCAGGAGGGAGGTATATCCTCTTCTTGCTGTACTGGATAATCCTTGTCTACAGCCCACATTTTTTTAGGGTGAAGCAAGGACAGACAGACGTGTAAACAGAGATATGGAGTTTCAACATGTATGGCACAAAGCCACTGCAGACAGACGTCTAAACAGAGATATTTGAATTGTTACATTTGGGATTCATCAAATGTTCCCAGTGGAGGGGTTAGGCTGTGGGTTGGGGTTATATGGCTGTGGGTTATATGGCTGTGGGTTATATGGCTGTGGGTTGGGGTTATATGGCTGTGGGTTGGGGTTATATGGCTGTGGGTTGGGGTTATATGGCTGTGGGTTGGGGTTATATGGCTGTGGGTTGGGGATATATGGCTGTGGGTTGGGGATATATGGCTGTGGGTTGGGGTTATATGGCTGTGGGTTATATGGCTGTGGGTTGGGGATATATGGCTGTGGGTTGGGGATATATGGCTGTGGGTTGGGGTTATATGGCTGTGGGTTGGGGTTATATGGCTGTGGGTTGGGGATATATGGCTGTGGGTTGGGGATATATGGCTGTGGGTTGGGGATATATGGCTGTGGGTTGGGGTTATATGGCTGTGGGTTGGGGTTATATGGCTGTGGGTTGGGGATATATGGCTGTGGGTTGGGGATATATGGCTGTGGGTTGGGGATATATGGCTGTGGGTTGGGGATATATGGCTGTGGGTTGGGGATATATGGCTGTGGGTTGGGGTTATATGGCTGTGGGTTGGGGTTATATGGCTGTGGGTTGGGGTTATATGGCTGTGGGTTGGGGTTATATGGCTGTGGGTTGGGGATATATGGCTGTGGGTTGGGGATATATGGCTGTGGGTTGGGGATATATGGCTGTGGGTTGGGGATATATGGCTGTGGGTTGGGGATATATGGCTGTGGGTTGGGGATATATGGCTGTGGGATTGCCTGTTATCTTGTTATCTTGGGGGGCTCAGATGCTTGACTGACACCTCATCCTTCATTCTCCTTCTTCAATCCTTCTGTCTCTCAGGACAAGAAAGAAGAGAGAGGAACAGCTCTGCTGGGTTTGACCCTCAGAGGAATGCAGCTTTATCAGGTGTGTGTGTGTGGGGGGGTTAATGTTGCTGTGTTTGAGGATATGTGTCCCATCTGTCAATGTGTGTGTGTGTGTGTGTGTGTGTGGGGGGGTTAATGTTGCTGTGTTTGAGGATATGTGTCCCATCTGTCATGTGTGTGTGTGTGGGGGGGGGGTTAATGTTGCTGTGTTTGAGGATATGTGTCCCATCTGACTGTGTGTGTGTGTGTGGGGGGTTAATGTTGCTGTGTTTGAGGATATGTGTCCCATCTGTCAGTGTGTGTGTGTGTGTGGGTGGGGGGGTTAATGTTGCTGTGTTTGAGGATATGTGTCCCATCTGTCAGTGTGTGTGTGTGGGGGGTTAATGTTGCTGTGTTTGAGGATATGTGTCCCATCTGTGTGTGTGTGTGGGGGGGTTAATGTTGCTGTGTTTGAGGATATGTGTCCCATCTGTCAATGTGTGTGTGGGGGTTAATTTTGCTGTGTTTGAGGATATGTGTCCCATCTGTGTGTGTGTGTGTGGGGGGGTTAATGTTGCTGTGTTTGAGGATATGTGTCCCATCTGTCAATGTGTGTGTGTGTGGGGGGTTAATGTTGCTGTGTTTGAGGATATGTGTCCCATCTGTCAATGTGTGTGTGTGTGTGTGGGGGGGGTTAATGTTGCTGTGTTTGAGGATATGTGTCCCATCTGTCAGTGTGTGTGTGTGTGTGTGTGTGTGTGTGGGGGGTTAATGTTGCTGTGTTTGAGGATATGTGTCCCATCTGTCAGTGTGTGTGTGGGGGGTTAATGTTGCTGTGTTTGAGGATATGTGTCCCATCTGTGTGTGTGTGTGTGTGGGGGGTTAATGTTGCTGTGTTTGAGGATATGTGTCCCATCTGTCATGTGTGTGTGTTAATGTTGTGTGTTTGAGGTGTGTGTGTGTGTGTGTGGGGGGTTAATGTTGCTGTGTTTGAGGATATGTGTCCCATCTGTCAATGTGTGTGTGTGTGGGGGGGTTAATGTTGCTGTGTTTGAGGATATGTGTCCCATCTGTCAATGTGTGTGTGTGTGGGGGGGTTAATGTTGCTGTGTTTGAGGATATGTGTCCCATCTGTCAATGTGTGTGTGTGGGGGGGTTAATGTTGCTGTGTTTGAGGATATGTGTCCCATCTGTCTGTGTGTGTGTGTGGGGGGGTTAATGTTGCTGTGTTTGAGGATATGTGTCCCATCTGTGTGTGTGTGTGTGGGGGGGTTAATGTTGCTGTGTTTGAGGATATGTGTCCCATCTGTCAATGTGTGTGTGTGTGGGGGGGGTTAATGTTGCTGTGTTTGAGGATATGTGTCCCATCTGTCATGTTGTGTGTGTGTGTGGGGGGTTAATGTTGCTGTGTTTGAGGATATGTGTCCCATCTGTCAATGTGTGTGTGTGTGGGGTGGGGGGTAATGTTGCTGTGTTTGAGGATATGACCCCTGTCATGTGTCTGTGTGTGGGGGGTTAATGTTGCTGTGTTTGAGGTGTGTGTGTGTGTGTGGGGGGTTAATGTTGCTGTGTTTGAGGATATGTGTCCCATCTGTCAGTGTGTGTGTGTGGGGGGGTTAATGTTGCTGTGTTTGAGGATATGTGTCCCATCTGTCAGTGTGTGTGTGTGTGTGTGTGTGTGTGTGTGTGTGGGGGGGTTAATGTTGCTGTGTTTGAGGATATGTGACCCATCTGTCAATGTGTGTGTGTGTGCTGTGTTTGGGTGGGGGGGTTAATGTTGCTGTGTTTGTGTGTGTGTGTGTGTGTGGGGGGGGTTGTTAATGTTGCTGTATTTGAGGATATGTGTCCCATCTGTCTACGGATGTCAATGTGTGTGTCAGAGTGAACCTGCCTCCTCTCAAATCATCCACCCTCCTCCTACTAAGCCCTCTATATATGCCATTTAGCAGACGCTTTTATCCACATCAACCATGTGGGGAATGTGTAGGTTAACCAGAAACAGCAGTAAAACATTGCATACGTTGAGTCCAAATTGCACCATATTCCCTATATAGTGCACTACTTTTGACCAGAGCCTTATAGGTAGTAGTGCATTATGTAGGGAATAGGGTGCCATTTAGGACAAAACCATGGTCTGGGGGCCATCCCACCTCAGCCTTTTGATTTGTCCGTCAGAGGCCATCTGGGAAGAACACACACACACACACACACACACACACACACACACACACACACACACACACACACACACACACACACACACACACACACACACACACACACACACAGGGAGGATTAGATAGGGGTCTGGGGTTTGTTGTGATTTATGGGGGTTGAGGTGCTTACATACCCAGTAGACCGTGGTGTGAGGCGAGGTGGTGTGAGGCGAGGTGGTGTGAGGCGAGGAGGTGAGGTGGTGTGAGGTGAGAGACTGAGGACCTATCAGGCCTCTTGGTCTAAGCAAGGTCCAGATGACCCACTGAAAAATGAGAGAAACACATGTTGGATTGTACATCTTCCTGTCAAGTCAAACCTGTAATGTTTTCTTTAAAACTGAATTACATGATACAATCTGGACTTGTGAATAAAGTATGAATCTCTCAAAAGGCTCACAAAGACCAGCCCTTTGACACCACAGAAGCTCACTATTTGGCAAAACACCAAAAATATGATTTTGACCCAATGAGTTTGGTTCATACTTTAAAACTGTTTATTAATGATTTACTACATATGAACAAATGATTCCCCGTCCATATAAGCTTCTAATAATCCCTTCAATGGAAGTGTAACCAATGTCTTTTGTCTTTGTAATGTGTGTGTGATTTTCCCCAGGAGGCGGACAACATCCGCCAGCTTCTCTATGATTTCCCCTGGTCCAACGTGGGACGACTCACCTTCCTGGTACCCTCCACTCTATATTAGCATATGTAAAGGGACGTTCAGTGAGTGCATGCATTGTTAGTGGAGGTGATCCCGATGGGAATTGAACCCACTGCCTTACTAAAGCCATGCTCTTATCTTTTAAATTAAGTGGTATTAGAATGATTATTTAATAAGGGTTTTAATTACACTGAGCTGTGTAGGATTCCACCATGTCCTCCTGTTACATTTCACATTGACATTTTAGTCATTTAGTAGACACTCTTATCCAGAGCAACTAGGGTGAAGTCCCTTGCTCAAGAGCAGACAGATTTTTCACCTAGTCAGCTTGGGAATTCGAACCAGCAACCTTTCGGTCACTGGCCCAATGCTCTTAACCGCTCGGCTACCTGCTCTTAACCGCTCGGCTACCTGCTCTTAACCGCTCGGCTACCTGCTCTTAACCGCTCGGCTACCTGCTCTTAACCGCTCGGCTACCTGCTCTTAACCGCTCGGCTACCTGCTCTTAACCGCTCGGCTACCTGCTCTTAACCGCTCGGCTACCTGCTCTTAACCGCTCGGCTACCTGCTCTTAACCGCTCGGCTACCTGCTCTTAACCGCTCGGCTACCTGCTCTTAACCGCTCGGCTACCTGCTCTTAACCGCTCGGCTACCTGCTCTTAACCGCTCGGCTACCTGCTCTTAACCGCTCGGCTACCTGCTCTTAACCGCTCGGCTACCTGCTCTTAACCTCTCGGCTACCTGCTCTTAACCTCTCGGCTACCTGCTCTTAACCGCTCGGCTACCTGCTCTTAACCGCTAGGCTACCTGCAGCCTAGTGTTCTTACTCAATCTACCTGGTCAAATAAATAAATAATGATGTCATCATGTTGCCCTCCCTTCTCCTGTTCCTTCAGGGAAAGAAATTTGAGATCCAGCCAGATGGTCTGCCGTCGGCCAGGAAGCTGGTCTACTACACTGGCTCTCCGTTTCGCTCGCGCCACCTCCTCCTGCACCTCAGCAACAGCCACCGACTCTACCTCAGTCTTCAGCCTGCCCTCAAACACCTCCGACAGCTGGAGGACAGCGAGGGTGAGTGGGGAGAGAGGGAGAGAGGAGGGGAGGGTAATGTTTCAGAGTGATTAGAGATGAGGTCTAATGGTTATCTATGGAGTAACATGATAACTAATGTTCTTGATTGCATTTGCATTTTAATCTGTTTGAAGCCAAATTTCCAGTGTTTCTCTTCTCTCCTCTCTTCTCCCATCCTCTTCTCTCTTCTGTGAATTAATAGCTTAATTTGAACATCCTCCTTCCCTCTTTGTCCCCCTCCAGAGAAGAAGCGCTACAGGGAGTCGTACATCAGTGATGACCTGGATCTAGACCATCCAGGGGGCAGCGAGGGGGGCAGCCCCGGCCTGTCCCGACACTCTACCTCCAGCTCGGGCATTGAGGCAGACCGCGATGCGGCACGGCAACACAGCAGCATCTCCATGGAGATGGCGTCCATGGAGGAGGAGACTGAGCTGAGGAAGAGGATGGAGAAGTGTTTCAGTTCGGCGGCGAGTCACGGAAGTTCTCACACTTCGGGCGTGGACACGGGCAGCAAAGCACGCACTGATGAAGAGGAGTGGCAGGAGGAAGGTGAGGGAGGAGGTTAGAGTTTAAGGTGTCAGTCGAAGCGCGCGTGTGTGTCAGACAGACAGACAGAACGTGGCAGTCTGATAGTGTGTATCTGATGCAGCTTGATCCAATATCTTCGGTCAGGTGACATTACTCCCACTATGTATGGTGTCCATCCACTCTACATAGAGTGGGTGAAAACAAGCTCTTGCGATGAAATTGACCTTCCTTGTGTTATGAAATACATTTGACCAAGACAAATATGATTCTTCGGGTTCTGAATCGTTCAGTGGGGTCTTTCTCTAACGTATCATTCATATTATTAACATTATACCCAACCAGTTGGATTTCGTGACCTAATATATCCGAAAATAAGCAGAGCGTTGGCAGAGCGTTGGCAGAGCATTGGCAGAGCGTTGGCAGAGCATTGGCAGAGTGTTGGCAGAGCGGTGCAGCTTTCTCGGCTGCGACTTTTTGAGGATTTTCCATGTTGTGGTGGTTGTCTGCAAAGTTGTTTCTGCAGGTCACGAAAAGCTAAATTAACATCATGAGCTGAAATAAATGTTCCTTTGACATTTCAGAGATATGTTTGTTTTTCTGATAAATCTTCGAAAAATAATAGGAACTTCACATTAATATGAACAGTGTATAGTAAAATATGCAAATACTAAATGTCATGTCTCAAAATCGATATCTATCTTACCTCTATATTGTTTTATGTCCTCTGACGAGAAAGATGAGTTCAACGGCGAGCCTGCCTGTAGAGTTCAACGGCGAGCCTGCCTGTAGAGTTCAACGGCGAGCCTGCCTGTAGAGTTCAACGGCGAGCCTGCCTGTAGAGTTCAACGGCGAGCCTGCCTGTAGAGTTCAACGGCGAGCCTGCCTGTAGAGTTCAACGGCGAGCCTGCCTGTAGAGTTCAACGGCGAGCCTGCCTGTAGAGTTCAACGGCGAGCCTGCCTGTAGAGTTCAACGGCGAGCCTGCCTGTAGAGTTCAACGGCGAGCCTGCCTGTAGAGTTCAACGGCGAGCCTGCCTGTGGGCCTTAATTCTGACACGATGCTCTTCTCCTGACTTATGACCACGTTTTCTTCTCTGGCCTCCATTGATTTAGTCGCCCTGATCTTGACCATCCTACAAGGGTAAAAACTCAAATGAGTTTGGAACGGATTATGATGGAGACATGGGGTTTGAATCATTGGTTTTCTTAGAGGATTGTCTACACAATTGACATATTGTTTTATCCATTGGTCTAAATATGTATTTTTGATTGGATGCCCGACTAGTCAATCACTCAACATAAAGATAGGTGGAGAAAATCTACCGTGTTACTCGGGGAGTCATCAAAAGTGGAGGAACAGCAACAACATCATTTGTCGGTGTTCAGGAAGTCGATGTTCAGGAAGTCGATGTTCAGGAAGTCGGTGTTCAGGAAGTCGGTGTTCAGGAAGTCTGCTACTGGCATTCATCTCCTATCTTCACAAAAGTTTGAAAGATAAAGATTATGCAAAGATGTTTTACTCACATCCTCCCACAGCAGGACCTGTTTATGGTCTACTGCCCTGTTACTCATGTAATACACACACACACACACACATGCATACATACATACATACATACATACATACACACACACACACACACACACACACACACACACACACATACATACATACATACATACACACACACACACACACACATACACATACATACATACACACACACACATACACATACACACACATACACATACATACACATACACACACACACACATATACATACACACACACATACCTGCGGTTTAGAATAAATACTCCATGTTCAGTTAACTGTGGCTGCGCTCCAATATCCACACTAGAATACCACTTACAATGCTTGCCAAACACTTTGCTTAATTCTACATGGTATGTTAGTGTGGTTATTAGAACAAAGACAGTTTTATTTATGGGTTCATTCCTCTGTTCCAGATACACTTTCCATGACAGACTGACCAGGTGAATCAGTGAAAACTATGATCCCTTATTGATGTCACCTGTTGTGTATATCGCTTCATTCTAAGTGGAATACTACTGGACACATCGATCGTTCATTCAAAAGTAGTAATTCCACTAAGTATTCTGCTCTCCAGAGACCCAGCAGGCCAGTGTGGACAGTCCAGGAGAGGTTTCCGTGGACGACCCAGAGGAAATGCTGAGATTGGCTGAGCTGATGGAGGGCGTGTCGGTTGATTGTCCCGTGCTCACCTCGGAGACTCACTGTGAAGGTGAGGTTGATTGTCCTGTGCTCATTTGTTCCATATATATCTGGGGGAAAGTACTACTGCTACTAGTTTAACTAGTTGTAATGACACTTTAGCAAAGATTTACATTTTGTTCATAAAGAACATTACAATTGAGTCTCATATGCCACCTAGTGGCCTGGGAATGATATGATATTATTTCAGATTCTTGCATCCTGAAATGAAATGTGAGTGTAAAATGGAGTCCAAATACCTGCCTCTACTACAGTGATGTCATTTTAACAGGATTCAAGGGGGATCAGGTAGACCGAGATGAAGACCTGGTGACACTACGCAGCAAAGATACCCTGGGACAGGTAAGACCCCTATCCTCTTCTTCCTCCTCCTCCTTTCTCAGGATACTCCATGTTTCCTCTCCTTCCAGCTCTTATTACTTTCATAAACTCACTCTCTTTGTATTGCAGATCCTGAAGTCAAGATCCCATTGCGTGGACCGCCACAGCCAGAGCCTGGATGACGTTCGCCTCTTCCCCCTCCCGCCCCCCTCGGCACGACTCTACCCCCTGACTCCTCCCACAGCTACACCTTTGGCCTGCCCCTCCCGGACTCCCAGAGTGACGCTAAGAGCCCGCCAGGGTGTAACAACGGAGGCTACTACCTCCCCCTCCACTGCCCGGCTAAGGGCACCTTCTATGGACACAGGTCTATGAACTGCCTGTCTCTGGATCTACTGGGAGACGAACAGCTGTTGGAGTTCATACTGTAGAACAACACAGAGGACCAATGTCCTTCTTCAAGCCTATTCTCTACCCACATCCCCCTCCAATGAACCTGTAGGATACAGGGGAGTGGCTGCATGCAGCTAGAGTTCTAACTGTAGAACGTCATGTTTTTACACTCCCAGGCCGAACTGTACTGGCCTGGTCACATCAAGGACCCTCTTCATGCCTGTGCTCTACTGTATGACTCAGATACAGGGGAGTGGCTGCATGCAGCTAGAGTTCTAACTGTAGAACGTCATGTTTTTACACTCCCAGGCCGAACTGTACTGGCCTGGTCACATCAAGGACCCTCTTCATGCCTGTGCTCTACTGTATGACTCAGATACAGGGGAGTGGCTGCACAGAGATGTTGGAGGACTTTATGGACCTTTAAGAGGATTGATTGGTATTGGTAGCATTCACTGTGAAATGGAAGGAGGCCATCACCTTCAGTAACCATCCCAATACAGATCAGACTCTACATATTTATTGAACATGTTTGACCTTTTGTAGATACTTTGTACATAATTGTCTTATATTTTCAACTATTTTACTATATTTTTTTACTTTGAGGTACTAACACATTGTAACCATATCAATAACTGTAAATAGGGGTGAACATTGCATTTCTTCAGTTTGTGTGAATCGTGGCATAGTTTGAACCAGGAGTATCTCTAGAAGTACTTTATGGTCTATTGTGAAGAGCAAAGGACTTTACTCCACGATGACATCCTGTGTAAATTTAAATGTATTTATCATTCCATTGTTAAAAATAACCAACAGCATTTTTAATCTTATGTTTTGCTTTTGTTTCCCTTGTATGTCAGTTTAAAATATTTATTTTATTTTTGCATTTTCCAATTAAGAACATTCAAAACAAAAGTGAAAAGATATTAGACAACGATAGTTTGTCTATAAAAAAAATGCTCTGAAATGAACATCGCATAAACAAGATTGTATTTTGTCGTGATAATATTTGATGATATTACAAGTCTGCCATAGCTGCAACAATGTATTGTCCTTTAAAAAAAAATACAAAACTCAAAATGAAATTGTAAAAAACAGTTCAACATGCTTGTACTGCTTGTCAATAACATTCACTCCTGTGTCAAACTACATTTATTAGATTTCTAAATGTTTTCTTTCTATAATTTTTACTTTCTAAGTAGAGCAGCACATTATGAACTATGAAATATTTCTGTCTTCATGCATACACTGGAATGATTATATAAATAAAGCAATGACAAAGAATCTCTCTGTACGTTGCTCAAAGCACATATTGGGGTCAAATCAAATTTGATTGGTCACATACACATGTTTAGCAGATGTTATTGCGGGTGTAGTGAAATGCTTGTGTTCCTTAGTTCCAACAGTGCAGTAATATCTAACGATACACACATCAGTTCTCTTTTATATTGGTCCATTACCTCTGTTACTATAGTGTGTAATTGGTGCACTTTGGATTAGCCTAAATACTGCCTATAAGCCTAAATACTGATCTCTTTTTTGATACAATACAGTCAATGGCAGTGGTATTCAAAGTCGGTTGCGACCCCTAGTGGGATTGAGGGGGAACTGCACTGGTGTCGCCAAACAAACATTTAAGAGTATGGATTATTGTATGGGACAATATACGTTTTTGAGAGACATTTAGAAAAATTAATTTGATGGTTTCATTTTATTTTGATAAGAGAAATGTTATGAATTTAAGGTTATTTAAGGTCATGAGTTTGAAATTATATTTGGCAATAGACCAGTGGCATTCAATGATCTTAATACTAATCCAAGGAAATATTGTCATTCTTCCAGTTATTGAATGTTTTTGTTGATTTACTCAAGAACACTCTCCTTCCAATGAAAGGCATAACTATTGTAGTGACTGATAGTAGAAACAAACACAACAGGTGAGTTATAGTGGTGTCTATTGGTGCATTGTATTGGTGTGTGTTCTATTGGCTTCTATTGGTGCATTGTATTGGTGTGTTCTATTGGCTTCTATTGGTGCATTGTATTGGTGTGTGTTCTATTGGTGCATTGCGTTCTATTGGCTTCTATTGGTGCATTATGTGTTCTATTGGTGCATGGTGTTCTATTGGCTTCTATTGGTGCATTGTGTTCTATTGTTATATGCATTGATGCTGAAAAGTATTTCCTGATCCACTGAATCTCAACAGATCACATGAGCTTCATATGTGACCCATGTATTTACTGCTACTCCTGAGATCGCCCTTCCTCTCAACCACCCAACACAATCAGTCTGATGTCCTGCCTCAACCACCCAACACAATCAGTCTGATGTCCTGCCTCAACCACCCAACACAATCAGTCTGATGTCCTGCCTCAACCACCCAACACAATCAGTCTGATGTCCTGCCTCAACCACCCAACACAACAGTCTGATGTCCTGTCTCAACCACCCAACACAATCAGTCTGATGTCCTGTCTCAACCACCCAACACAATCAGTCTGATGTCCTGCCTCAACCACCCAACACAATCAGTCTGATGTCCTGCCTCAACCACCCAACACAATCAGTCTGATGTCCTGCCTCAACCACCCAACACAATCAGTCTGATGTCCTGCCTCAACCACCCAACACAATCAGTCTGATGTCCTGCCTCAACCACCCAACACAATCAGTCTGATGTCCTGTCTCAACCACCCAACACAATCAGTCTGATGTCCTGCCTCAACCACCCAACACAATCAGTCTGATGTCCTGCCTCAACCACCCAACACAATCAGTCTGATGTCCTGCCTCAACCACCCAACACAATCAGTCTGATGTCCTGCCTCAACCACCCAACACAATCAGTCTGACTGTCCTGCCTCAACCACCCAACACAATCAGTCTGACTGTCCTGCCTCAACCACCCAACACAATCAGTCTGACTGTCCTGCATGTTGTACCAAGTGCACCTGCCATTAAGAGAGCGAGAGAAAGAGGGGAGAGAAAGAGCGAGAGAAAGAGGGGGGAGATTTTGTATCTGACGGGAATTATTTTGGGCTCCAGAGTGGTGCAGCGGTCAAAGTCACTGCATTTCAGTGCAAGAGGTGTCACTACAGTTCCTTGTTTGAATCCAGGCTGTATCACATCTGGCTGTGATTGGGTGGCGCACAATTGGCCCAGTGTCGTCCGGGTTTGACCTGGGTAGGCCGTCATTGTAAATAAGAATTTGTTCTTAACTGACTTGCCTAGTTAAATAAAGGGTACATGTCAGTGGGGCGGGTCTGTCTCAGATTAGGGATGTTGAAATAAAATAAACAACTTTTTCCACTTGCAGGTAATAGAGAGAGTTGTATAGAGTACAACAATTCCTCAGGTTAAGTGAGCCACATGTATTTATATACATATTTGCAAATATGGTGGCGTAGGGCTAGTTTGAAGTTTTTTAGGTTGCTGTAAGTGTATTTCTCTCGCGAGAGTTGCGTTTGACAACGGTGAATGACGTATGAGGAAGTTTACATACCGACAAGCAACACGAGGTCATGTATGAATCTCTGTGGACACATTGAAGTCGGCTCTTGAAATGTCTTCTATTTTAATCAATGCCCTTTTATCAAGTTGCCATGATCCGGATACTTTGTTTAACACGTTGTGCTGGCCAACTGACTCGTGGCCGGACACAGAAAGAGTAGAGGCACTGACAACGTTTATTGATGGAATTGGTAAACTACCCCAGTCTGACACATCTGACGATGGCGACAAAGTTGCCTTTTCAATTGCAAAAAGAGACATCTTTCTACGAAAAGTTGAATCGATCATTTGGACACAATGTTTACCACTTCTCTTGAAAGTCTCTAACGGAGACGGGGCGTGCAAAGGTAAACGTGTGCCAGATGGAAGGGCTGAAATCACCATCGCTGTGTGCAGGCTTCTTTCTGTCTGCATCAACACACTGTGTGACACGGTAGTTTCGGGGCGAGTCGCCCGCGCTGTCCTGCCATCCTTCCAGCTGCCAGACCGGGAGACAGAGGAAGAGCTTCCCGGCCAGGGTGAGGGGCGGCTGGGTATCGACGTGGCTATCGAAGCCATGTCAGTCATCCTACCTGCTCTCTCATCCAACGAAGAATTGACCACGTCGATCCTCTCATCTGCCCTGTCTTGTATCAAGACGTTGCCGGATGCTCTGGTCTCCAAAATCACCGTTCGGCTTATTTTCACTCTCCTCAACTGCTACAGCGAGGATGGGATAGCGAGTAAACTCCGTTTGATTTTAGAGGATTTGTGTAGTTGGCACAAAAGTGACAGCTCAAACACGGACTCACCTGTGGTGACAGGACGCGCCTTGCTGTGTTTAACAACTCTCTCGGACTATCTCTTCTCTCCGGCTAAACTACAGAAACACACCCTTCCTCAAAGTCTGAGCTATACTCGACCTGACCCTCGTCGTTCTCTGCAGTTCTGGACGATTCTACAAGATGGACTGACGCACAAAGACAACGTGTCCCGGAAGCGGGCGTTGTACCTGCTGAAAAGGTGTGTCGCTCTGTCAGAGGATGAGGCGGTTTACTTTCCAAGCAGTTCAGGGTCAAGTGAAGGTGAGATGCTGATACATGCGACTGACATTCAGACAGACGAGCTTGATTATAATATTACCCATGTTAAAACATGTTCGTCACTATACAGAATAATACTCAAGTCTCTAAAACTGTATAGTTGAACCTAATTGTAACTATGTGAGTCCTTTGCAGATAATGATGATATCATATTCAGATGGGCCCCAGACAGATGCAAGCTGCTCAGAGAGTTCTGGGAGGACTATGCCTTGGTTATGGAGACACTGGAGGAGAACCAGGTGAGATATAACATGGATAACACTTACTATGAAACCCCTCTTCCTAATACATTATACATTTCTAACACCATTATGACGTAGTAAAGAACTATTACCGTTCCTCTGTGTTGTGTAGATTCACGTGGTCCGCCCTGTGCTCAACAGAATCCATACGTTGATCCAAACAGCAGCCAATGATAGTCAAGGTGATGTGTGTGTCTCTCAACCATAAGGTGACAACCCAAACCTTTTATATCCCGCTAAATACTGCCTACCAATCGTCCATCTGTCTTCTCTCAGGCGTCAGTCTGTTCCACCCGTCATGGCTGCTGGGTGTGTACCAGCGTATGTTCCACAGTGAGAACAAGTCCGTCATGAGAGAGGGAGTGGATCACCTACTGGAACTCCAGGTGCTCCGACGCCCTGCCTTCGCCCTGGCCTTCTCACAGGTACCTCAGTCAGTGTTAAAACATCAACCCAGACTCCAGGTGGGCCTTCGCCCTGCCTTCGCCCTGGCCTTCTAACAGGTACCTGATACAGTTGTCAGTCAGTGATAGAACATCAACCCAGACTCCAGGTGCCTTCGCCCTGGCCTTCTAACAGGTACCTGGTACAGTTGTCAGTCAGTGATAGAACATCAACCCAGACTCCAGGTGCCTTCGCCCTACCTTCGCCCTGACCTTCTCACAGGTACCTCAGTCAGTGTTAAAACATCAACCCAGACTCCAGGTGGGCCTTCGCCCTGCCTTCGCCCTGGCCTTCTCACAGGTACCTCAGTCAGTGATAGAACATCAACCCAGACTCCAGGTGGGCCTTCGCTCTGCCTTCGCCCTAGCCTTCTCACAGGTACCTCAGTCAGTGATAAAACATCAACCCAGACTCCAGGTGGGCCTTCGCCCTGCCTTCGCCCTGGCCTTCTCACAGGTACCTCAGTCAGTGATAGAACATCAACCCAGACTCCAGGTGGGCCTTCGCTCTGCCTTCGCCCTGGCCTTCTCACAGGTACCTCAGTCAGTGTTAAAACATCAACCCAGACTCCAGGTGGACCTTCGCCCTGGCCTTCTAACAGGTACCTGGTACAGTTGTCAGTCAGTGATAGAACATCAACCCAGACTCCAGGTGCCTTCGCCCTGCCTTCGCCCTGGCCTTCTCACAGGTACCTCAGTCAGTGTTAAAACATCAACCCAGACTCCAGGTGCCTTCGCCCTGCCTTCGCCCTGGCCTTCTCACAGGTGCCTCAGTCAGTGTTAAAACATCAACCCAGACTCCAGGTGCCTTCGCCCTGCATTCGCCCTGGCCTTCTAACAGGTACCTGGTACAGTTGTCAGTCAGTGATAGAACATCAACCCAGACTCCAGGTGCCTTCGCCCTGGCCTTCTCACAGGTACCTGGTACAGTTATCAGTCAGTGATAGAACATCAACCCAGACTCCAGGTGGGCCTTCGCCCTGCCTTCACCCTGGCCTTCTCACAGGTACCTGGTACAGTTATCAGTCAGTGATAGAACATCAACCCAGACTCCAGGTGGGCCTTCGCCCTGCCTTCACCCTGGCCTTCTCACAGGTACCTGGTACAGTTGTCAGTCAGTGATAGAACATCAACCCAGACTCCAGGTGCCTTCGCCCTGCCTTCACCCTGGCCTTCTAACAGGTACCTTGTACAGTTATCAGTCAGTGATAGAACATCAACCCAGACTCCAGGTGGGCCTTCGCCCTGCCTTCACCCTGGCCTTCTCACAGGTACCTGGTACAGTTGTCAGTCAGTGATAGAACATCAACCCAGACTCCAGGTGCCTTCGCCCTGCCTTCACCCTGGCCTTCTCACAGGTACCTTGTACAGTTATCAGTCAGTGATAGAACATCAACCCAGACTCCAGGTGGGCCTTCGCCCTGCCTTCACCCTGGCCTTCTCACAGGTACCTGGTACAGTTGTCAGTCAGTGATAGAACATCAACCCAGACTCCAGGTGCCTTCGCCCTGGCCTTCTCACAGGTACCTGGTACAGTTATCAGTCAGTGATAGAACATCAACCCAGACTCCAGGTGCCTTCGCCCTGCCTTCACCCTGGCCTTCTCACAGGTACCTGGTACAGTTGTCAGTCAGTTCCAGGTCAGTCAGTGATAGAACATCAACCCAGACTCCAGGTGGGCCTTCTCACAGGTACCCAGTTGTCAGTCAGTGATAGAACATCAACCCAGACTCCAGGTGCCTTCGCCCTGACTTCGCCCTGGCCTTCTCACAGGTACCTGGTACAGTTATCAGTCAGTGTCAGAACATCAACCCAGACTGACCTAATTCTATTTTTCCCTTTTCTATGTTATTAGTTTGTTTATTTTATTTATTTAACCCTTATTTTACCAGGGAAGTTGAATGAGAACACGTTCTCATCTACAGCAGTGACCTGGGGAATAGTTACAGGGGAGAGGAGGGGGGATGAATGAGCTGATTGTAAGCTGGGGATGATTAGGTGACTGTGATGGTATGAAGGACAGATTGGGAATGTACAATAGTCAGCAACTTCCTTTTCAGTAGTGGTGTATTCGCGGTCGTTGTTTAGTTTGTTGTCTTGGTGGGTGAGATGATGAGGGACAGTATGTGGTTATTGTATGAGAGATTGACCTCTTATCCTTTCTTCCTCAGTTCATTCTGGGTCCTTTCATGGATGTGATGTCTGAAAGCTCCCTCTTTCACAGGTGAGCCAGTGATCATAGCAGCACAACAGCAAAACACAATGTTGATTTATAGACTCATAGATGATGCCGTTTCTGCTAGTGATGAAGTAGTGAGTTAGGCCTATTTAGAGTGACCGTTGAGGAAGGTTATGTCTCTTCATCTCCAGGACTGCAGGACAGAGTGTAGGAGAGTGTCCTGAGCTGGGAGTCAAGCTGCAGGTCTTCATGGTCACGTTCTTCAGCAGCCTGCCACAGGAGAACAGAGGTACTGTAACAGAGCTTCATCACAGGGCACTGAATAACCTGGGCCATGTTCAGTAGGATACACCGTCTTATTATTGGACAAATTCATGTACATTTCAAAAAGGTTTTCTCCCAACTGAACTTGAGCCAGATGTTTGTCCTGCAGCTTGTTGTAACAGTAATGACTGTTCATCAGAGAGGGTCTAATGTTGATCCTCTGTCTCCCCAGGTCCTGTGTTGCTGCAGCTTGTTGTAACAGTAATGACTGTTCATCAGAGAGGGTCTAATGTTGATCCCCTGTCTCCCCAGGTCCTGTGTTGCTGCAGCTTGTTGTAACAGTAATGACTGTTCATCAGAGAGGGTCTAATGTTGATCCTCTGTCTCCTCAGGTCCTGTGTTGCTGCAGCTTGTTGTAACAGTAATGACTGTTCATCAGAGAAGGTCTAATGTTGATCCTCTGTCTCCTCAGGTCCTGTGTTGCTGCAGCTTGTCCAGCGGCTAGGTTCTCAACACTGGTGTGCTGTCCCCATCCTCTTCCTCTCTCGGGCCCTGTCCCACCTTCCTCCCAGCCCTCTCCTGGGCCCCGACGGCCTGCAAGCTCTCAGGTAGCCTGTCCCATCTTCCTTCCTGCCCTCTCTCAGGCCCTGTCCCATCTTCCTTCCTGCCCTCTCTCAGGCCCTGTCCCATCTTCCTCCCTGCCCTCTCTCAGACCCTGTCCCATCTTCCTCCCTGCCCTCTCTCAGGTAGCCTGTCCCACCTTCCTCCCTGCCCTCTCTCAGGTAGCCTGTCCTACCTTCCTCCCTGCCCTCTCTCAGGTAGCCTGTCCCACCTTCCTCCCTGCCCTCTCTCAGGTAGCCTGTCCCACCTTCCCCCCTGCCCTCTCTCAGGTAGCCTGTCCCACCTTCCTCCCTGCCCTCTCTCAGGTAGCCTGTCCCACCTTCCTCCCTGCCCTCTCTCAGGCCCTGTCCCACCTTCCTCCCTGCCCTCTCTCAGGTAGCCTGTCCCACCTTCCTCGCTGCCCTCTCTCAGGTAGCCTGTCCCATCTTCCTCCCTGCCCTCTCTCAGGCCCTGTCCCACCTTCCTCCCTGCCCTCTCTCAGGTAGCCTGTCCCACCTTCCTCCCTGTCCTCTCTCAGGCCCTGTCCCACCTTCCTCCCTGCCCTCTCTCAGGTAGCCTGTCCCATCTTCCTCCCTGTCCTCTCTCAGGTAGCCTGTCCCATCTTCCTCCCTGTCCTCTCTCAGGCCCTGTCCCACCTTCCTCCCTGCCCTCTCTCAGGTAGCCTGTCCCACCTTCCTCCCTGCCCTCTCTCAGGCCCTGTCCCACCTTCCTCCCTGCCCTCTCTCAGGTAGCCTGTCCCACCTTCCTCCCTGCCCTCTCTCAGGCCCTGTCCCACCTTCCTCCCTGCCCTCTCTCAGGTAGCCTGTCCTACCTTCCTCGCTGCCCTCTCTAAGGTAGCCTGTCCCATCTTCCTTCCTGCCCTCTCTCAGACCCTGTCCCACCTTCCTCCCTGCCCTCTCTCAGGTAGCCTGTCCCACCTTCCTCCCTGCCCTCTCCTGGGCCCTGTCCCATCTTCCTCCCTGCCCTCTCCTGGGCCCTGTCCCATCTTCCTCCCTGCCCTCTCCTGGGCCCTGGCTGCCTGCATAGGGAATAGGGTACCATTTCAGATGCAGACATTGTCTCTAAGACTCTAACTTGACATAAGGTTAATTATTTCTTGTTCATAGTGGCATTTCTTTGGATAAAAGCGTCTGCTAAATGGCATATATTATTTCTTGGTGTGGATTCTATGAATCTCCGTTGAACAGACTGTTCAAGTCGATGGCTTGGGCAAATCTGTGTCTGGGAAACTGTCCCTAATGATTTCTGTGTTGTATCTCAGGGAGGTGCTCCGCTGCACTATGATCACCCACCAGGTGCTACTGAGAGGAGCTGCCCAGTGTTTCCTGCTGAACAGTGCCCTCTCCCTGACAGATGTGGTAAGACACTATGATGTGTTTGTGGCTTTGGTGCAAAGTGATGACATTTTGCACCCAAATAGAGTGTTGAAGAAGAGATTATAGCTGTCAGCGTACAAATGACAACATCTGTTTAGCAACTGCCATTTTGATTATCTTTGTTCCATCTTTTGCAGACCTTAGTGACATTGGATGATGTGTTTAGTTTGCTGGTGCATTTCAGAGCAGACGAGTCTCTACGTAGAGGAACACCGCTCTGGAATCAGGTACTGTGTGGGGGTGGAATGAGGAAGAGCTCTGTCCTCTGGAATCAGGTACTGTGTGGGGGTGGAATGAGGAAGAGCTCTGTCCTCTGGAATCAGGTACTGTGTGGGGGTGGAATGAGGAAGAGCTCTGTCCTCTGGAATCAGGTACTGTGTGGGGGTGGAATGAGGAAGAGCTCTGTCCTCTGGAATCAGGTACTGTGTGGAATGAGGGGGGTGGAATGAGGAAGAGCTCTGTTCTCTGGAATCAGGTACTGTGTGGGGGTGGAATGAGGAAGAGCTCTGTCCTCTGGAATCAGGTACTGTGTGGGGGTGGAATGAGGAAGAGCTCTGTCCTCTGGAATCAGGTACTGTGTGGGGGTGGAATGAGGAAGAGCTCTGTCCTCTGGAATCAGGTACTGTGTGGGGGTGGAATGAGGAAGAGCTCTGTCCTCTGGAATCAGGTACTGTGTGGGGGTGGAATGAGGAAGAGCTCTGTCCTCTGGAATCAGGTACTGTGTGGGGGTGGAATGAGGAAGAGCTCTGTCCTCTGGAATCAGGTACTGTGTGGGGGTGGAATGAGGAAGAGCTCTGTCCTCTGGAATCAGGTACTGTGTGGGGGTGGAATGAGGAAGAGCTCTGTCCTCTGGAATCAGGTACTGTGTGGGGGTGGAATGAGGAAAGAGCTCTGTCCTCTGGAATCAGGTACTGTGTGGGGCTGGAATGAGGAAGAGCAGCTTCAGGCCCTGTGTCAGAGAATCAGCTGATGGTACCAGTACCAGTACTGTATGGGGGTGGAATGAGAAAGAGACTGTCTTTTCAAACTGTTTTTAAAATAGAGGTATTTCCATCAGTTGTCCAACACCAAATGGAGCTCTCCTCCTCAGCTGTGTGACTGGCTGGCACAGGTGAGTCAGGCCCTGTGTCTGGAATCAGGTGATGGTGTGGGGTGGCAGGCACAGGTGAGTCCTGTGGAGGCTGGCAACACCAAATGGAGCTCTTCCTTTTCAAACTGGCTGGCACAGGTGAGTCCATCTGGCTGGCACAGGTGAGTCCCGGCTGGCTGGCACAGGTGAGTCCCGGCTGGCTGGCACAGGTGAGTCCCGGCTGGCTGGCACAGGTGAGTCCCGGCTGGCTGGCACAGGTGAGTCCCGGCTGGCTGGCACAGGTGAGTCCCGGCTGGCTGGCACAGGTGAGTCCCGGCTGGCTGGCACAGGTGAGCCGGCTGGCACAGGTGCTGGCTGGCACAGGTGAGTCCCGGCTGGCTGGCACAGGTGAGTCCCGGCTGGCTGGCACAGGTGAGTCCCGGCTGGCACAGGTGAGTCAGTTTTTCAAATTCCGAGTATTATCCGATCAGGAATATCAACAGGTACAGATACGAGTATGTGTAGATGGACTCACCTCTAGTATACAGAATAGATGACTGTACTGATGAACTTTGTTGTGCCGTCCAACAGACCAGACAGACAGTGTCCCAGACCCAGGAGAGGCGGAGCTGCTAGCCAAGGCCATCCTACTGTGTGTTGACATAGAGGGGAGGACTCAGAGGTCTGGAGGAGAGCAGACTACTGGTGTCAGCGGTGGGATGGACTCGCTCTTACGCCCCCTACTGGACACACTGAGCAGGCTCCACACTAATGTCTACCTGCCGCTACGCAAGACTGACAAGAGCCTGCAGCTGCTGCTACGACTACTGCAGCTCACACCAGCCAGACACACCCCTGCTGCAGTACTGCAGCTCACACCAGCCAGACACACCCCTGCTGCAGACCTGCAGCTCACACCAGCCAGACACACCCCTGCTGCAGTAGAGAAAGAACAAGGTATCTACTGTACTCTGCTGTACTGTACTCCACAGTACTCTACTGTACTGTTCTCTGCTCTACTGTACTCTACTGTATTCTGCTGTAAACTACTGTGCTCTACTGTACTGTGTTCTACTCTACTGTGCGCTGCTGTACTCTACAGTACTGTACTGTTCTCTGGTCTACTCTACTGTGCTCTACTGTACTCTACTGTATTCTGTTGTAAACTACTGTGCTCTACTGTACTGTGTTCTACTGTGCTCTACTGTGCTGTGTTCTACTCTACTGTGCTCTACTCTACTGCTCTACTGTACTCTACTGTACCCTTCTCGACTCAACTCTTCTCAACTTGACTCAAGTAGTGATCCATAGCAGTGATTCAAATGGATTCTTAGTAATGATCCACATTGATTCATAAAACCGTAAACATGCAAAATAAGATGTCATTCATTGTTTTTTTTTTAAACAACTGTTTTGTCTTCTGTCTCATAAAGAAGACAGTGTGACGGTCTCCATGGAAACGTTGGTTCTGGGCGTGGTGGAGCCCATTCAGGAGTTTATTCTCCGAAGACTGAGTGGAGAACTACAGGAGGTGAACACACACTCTCACTCTCACTGTCACTCTCTCTCACTGTCACTCACTCTCACTGTCACTCTCTCTCACTGTCACTGTCGCTCTCACTTTCACTCACTCACTCACTCACTCACTCACTCACTCACTCACTCACTCACTCACTCACTCACTCACTCACTCACTCACTCACTCACTCACTCACTCACTCACTCACTCAGTGTTCATAAACCCAATTGAATTGATTACTCAGCCTGATACCCAGAATTTGTAGGAAACTGGTTGGAATGAATCAGACGGAGGCCCAGCTACAATTGTCAGGAATGTTTATTTATGAGAGCTCTGCCTATCATTTCCGGTACATTGGTCTATATACCTCACATTTCGTCATAAATGTCCCTCCTCCTCTCAGATACAATGGCAACATAGTTCTCAACACAAGTCTTCTTCTACTCACAAATAGTCTGCCACCTGTTAAACAATCTACTACAAGCCCAAGGTCTCTCCCCTCCCTGGGTGGGGACAGAATGTCCTGTAAGGAACACAGTATTCCAGCCTGTCTGACAATAGCTCCATTTTGTTTCTCACTTACACCCTGCTTACATACTAAAAAGGAACAGAAAGTCCTTGTTCTAATTTTTGACTAAAACTACACACATTAGATTTAGTTTTATGATTCTAATAAGTTTCATACAGTGACAGGGTAGTAATTATGTTAGTTATAGTTCTATGTTAAATGTATACATCATTTAGTCATTATTCATAAAACCCATAACACTCACTCACTCACTGTCACTCTCGCTTTCACTGTCACTCGCTCTCACTGTCACGCTTTCGCTGTCACTCTCTCGCTTTCACTGTCACTCGCTCTCACTGTCACGCTTTCGCTGTCACTCTCTCGCTTTCGCTGTCACTCTCTCTCGCTTTCGCTGTCACTCTCTCGCTTTCGCTGTCACTCTCTCTCGCTTTCGCTGTCACTCTCTCGCTTTCGCTGTCACTCTCTCGCTTTCGCTGTCACTCTCTCTCGCTTTCGCTGTCACTCTCTCTCGCTTTCGCTGTCACTCTCTCTCGCTTTCGCTGTCACTCTCTCTCGCTTTCGCTGTCACTCTCTCTCGCTTTCGCTGTCACTCTCTCTCGCTTTCGCTGTCACTCACTCAATCTCACATCCTACAACATTGATCATGTACCTGCATTTCTCCTCTGCCTGTGTTTTGTTTGTCTGTCCTCTCCAGCTATGTGATGTAGAGCGTGCTGAGCTCTACCTGTCAGTGCTGAAGGAGGTGGTGCTGATGTACAGTGTGTTAGAGTGGAACCACTCCAAGGTACAGGAGGCCTATTTCCCCAGACTCCTCAGATACGTCCTGAGGACCCTAGAAGCTGACCAGGTACAGTATTCCAGGATCGACCTCCCCTCTCTCAGGCTGCTCTCCTTCGCTAGTCACTTCATACATCATTGGATTCATGTGTCAATTTGAATAATGGGATATTTTCTTTAGCAGTTAGACTCTGATTTCAAAAAGACTAGTTGAACTGCTATTTGTCATATTGATATTCATCATGGTTTTCACTATAAAACTGGAAGGGACTTGTGTGTGTTTCTCTTAGATCCCCTCTGTGGCGGGTCAGGTGTCCAGGGCGGTTGCCATGGCGTCGTTGGCCATGACCTGTGAGGTTGCAGCGTTGGGAGTGTTCAACCTCCAATCAGAGACCACGATTCTACTGGTCCATCTGTCTAGCTACTTCTACTCCCCTGCTCCACCCCCAGCCCCTCCTCTCTCTCTGGTCAACTTCAACCAGACCCTGCTGAAACCTCCAACTGCAGCTCAGTCAACAGGGTCAGTACAGAACACTTTGTGTAGTATATAGAATGCATGGTATTGTTTAAATGCAGATGTACTGTATCATCAGGACAAGGTGTTGTATAGTAAACCACTAGTATAAACACTATATGACCCTCGTTTCTCTGCCAGTCACGGCTCTAAATTGTGACTGTTTTGGTCACATGCTCTTCAATAATTTGCTGTTCAACCTGGAATTTACATGTGGGAGAAAACCCAGAGGTTACAGGTCAAATGAAGATTGTGTCAAGGATATGCACATCTACATACATAGTGAGCTGCTAATGTATTGGGACAGTGACACATGTGTTGTTGTTTTGTCTCTGTACTCCAGCACTTTGGATTGATACAATGACAATGAGGTTAAAGTTCAGACTGTCAGCTTTAATTTGAGGGTATTGTCCTCCATATAGGGTGAACTGTATACAAAATGAAAGGTACAGAGTCCCCCCTTTTTATGGGACCAAAAGTATCGGGTCAAATCAACTTATGTGTATTAAAGTCGTCAAGTTTAGTATTGGTCCCATATTCCCAGCACACAATGATTACATCAAGCCAGTATTTGGTCCCATATTCCCAGCACACAATTATTACATCAAGCCAGTATTTGGTCCCATATTCCCAACACACAATGATTACATCAAGCCAGTATTTGGTCCCATATTCCCAGCACACAATGATTACATCAAGCCAGTATTTGGTCCCATATTCCCAACACACAATGATTACATCAAGCCAGTATTTGGTCCCATATTCCCAGCACACAATTATTACATCAAGCCAGTATTTGGTCCCATATTCCCAACACACAATGACTACATCAAGCCAGTATTTGGTCCCATATTCCCAACACACAATGATTACATCAAGCCAGTATTTGGTCCCATATTCCCAGCACACAATGATTACATCAAGCCAGTATTTGGTCCCATATTCCCACACACACAATGATTACATCAAGCCAGTATTTGGTCCCATATTCCCAACACACAATGATTACATCAAGCCAGTATTTGGTCCCATATTCCCAATGATTAACACACAATGATTACATCAAGCCAGTATTTGGTCCCATATTCCCAGCACACAATGATTACATCAAGCCAGTATTTGGTCCCATATTCCCAGCACACAATGATTACATCAAGCCAGTATTTGGTCCCATATTCCCAGCACACAATGATTACATCAAGCCAGTATTTGGTCCCATATTCCCAGCACACAATGATTACATCAAGCCAGTATTTGGTCCCATATTCCCAACACACAATGATTACATCAAGCCAGTATTTGGTCCCATATTCCCAACACACAATGATTACATCAAGCCAGTATTTGGTCCCATATTCCCAATGATTACATCAAGCCAGTATTTGGTCCCACATTCCCAACACACAATGATTACATCAAGCCAGTATTTGGTCCCATATTCCCAGCACACAATGATTACATCAAGCCAGTATTTGGTCCCATATTCCCAACACACAATGATTACATCAAGCCAGTATTTGGTCCCATATTCCCAGCACACAATGATTACATCAAGCCAGTATTTGGTCCCATATTCCCAGCACACAATGATTACATCAAGCCAGTATTTGGTCCCATATTCCCAGCACACAATGATTACATCAAGCCAGTATTTGGTCCCATATTCCCAGCACACAATGATTACATCAAGCCAGTATTTGGCCCCATATTCCCAACACACAATGATTACATCAAGCCAGTATTTGGTCCCATATTCCCAGCACACAATGATTACATCAAGCCAGTATTTGGTCCCATATTCCCAGCACACAATGATTACATCAAGCCAGTATTTGGTCCCATATTCCCAGCACACAATGATTACATCAAGCCAGTATTTGGTCCCATATTCCCAGCACACAATGATTACATCAAGCCAGTGACTCTACCAACTTGTTGGATGTATTTGCTGTTTGTTTTGGTTGTGTTGCAGATTATTTAGTGTCCAATAGAAATGTATAGATTTTATTAGGATCTATTTTAGCCCAAGGGCTAGTCTTCCAAGAGTCATTAAGAAATGTTAGACATAGAAAAGTAAAAACACAGCATTCACATTCCTGTTACCTATACATATTACACCACCCAGCCTAACCCTCCTCCACCCACATACCTCTTTATTTTGAAAAACGTTTTTAATGAATTAGCAGACACTCTTTTCCAAAGGAACTTACAGCAGTGAGTACATACCTTTTCATATGTTTTATTATTTTCATACTGATCCCTGTGGGAATAGAACCCACAACCCTGGTGTTCCAAATGCTATGCTTTACAACTGAGCCACAGAACCTATAACTCACGTGCACATATGAATTTAAATACAACAGAACATATAATAATAATAATAATAATATATGCCATTTAGCAGACGCTTTTATCCAAAGCGACTTACAGTCATGTGTGCATACATTCTACGTATGGGTGGTCCCGGGGATTGAACCCACTACCCTGGCGTTACAAACGCTCTACCAACTGAGCTACAGCTACCTCTTAGACCCACTCTAGTCTAGTTTTAAGACAACTTAACACTACTATTTGGCAAGTTCGTTTTTTTTTCTCCTTTCCCTAAAACTAAAAGCTATTTTGCACAGCTCTAATTTATTTTGATATTCAGAGGTCCCTAGTAGATGTGTTGTCTGGGAGATAGTAGTAATCAGAGGTCCCTAGTAGATGTGTTGTCTGGGAGATAGTAGTAATCGGAGGTCCCTGGTAGATGTGTTGTCTGGGAGATGGTAGTAATCAGAGGTCCCTAGTAGATGTGTTGTCTGGGAGATAGTAGTAATCGGAGGTCCCTAGTAGATGTGTTGTCTGGGAGATGGTAGTAATCAGAGGTCCCTGGTAGATGTGTTGTCTGGGAGATGGTAGTAATCAGAGGTCCCTGGTAGATGTGTTGTCTGGGAGATGGTAGTAATCAGAGGTCCCTGGTAGATGTGTTGTCTGGGAGATGGTAGTAATCAGAGGTCCCTGGTAGATGTGTTGTCTGGGAGATGGTAGTAATCAGAGGTCCCTGGTAGACGTGTTGTCTGGGAGATGGTAGTAATCAGAGGTCCCTGGTAGATGTGTTGTCTGGGAGATAGTAGTAATCAGTGGGCCTTGCCAATATCTCTGAAATATTAAGAGTTTGTCATCTGTCACAGTGTTTCAGAGCAGGGTCCTCTCCTCAAGGACTGGGGCCGTATGGCAGCTCATTTCATCCGGGACCAGTGGACGTGCCTGGGATACGGGAGGAGAATAGGCCCACCCGGGCCCCTGGAGCTCCCCAGGGCGCCAGGGTCCCTCCAGGCTGCTATAGAGGCTCTGTCTCTGCTACCCAGTGGCCTGGTACTTCCTGTACTGGACTTCATGGCCTCCATGTTGCCACAGGTGAGTCTTAGCATTGACTACAGCTGATATTGTCATGTCCACTACCTGGCTGAGACATTCTATCTCACCCAGCTCTCTACAGGCTTGTCCACACCAATAACCATGTTTAAAGGAATAGTTCACCCAAATTACAAAACAACATGTTTCCTTACCTTGTAAGCAGTCTATGGGGAAAGACAGTGAAATCCAAGCCTTGGTTTTGTTTAACAGCTGATTTAGACTACAACAGTGTTTCAGTGGTCATGTGGCCAAGTCATTTATGTCCTGCTTTATATGGCTTCTGATAAGGCAATATGAAATAGTGAACCTGTATTCCCCCCCACCAGGTGGCGCTGTCTGAGGAGGCCCTGTGTGTAGAGGCTGTGACTGTCTCCTGGAAGCTGGTGCTGGGACTGAGCAGTAACCCTCATGACTTTTGGCCCACCCTGCAGGGCTTTGTGACCATGGCCTTTCACCACAGCCTGCTGGAGTTAACAGAGGAGCAGGCACCTGGGCTCACTGTTACTCTACAACAGGTAACTAGAGGGAGGCATGGGGTATCAACACCTGGGTTCACTGTTACTCTACAACAGGTAACTAGAGGGAGGCATGGGGTATCAACACCTGGGTTCACTGTTACTCTACAACAGGTAACTAGAGGGAGGTATGGGGTATCAACACCTGGGTTCACTGTTACTCTACAACAGGTAACTAGAGGGAGGCATGGGGTATCAACACCTGGGTTCACTGTTACTCTACAACAGGTAACTAGAGGGAGGTATGGGGTATCAACACCTGGGCTCACTGTTACTCTACAACAGGTAACTAGAGGGAGGTATGGGGTATCAACACCTGGGTTCACTGTTACTCTACAACAGGTAACTAGAGGGAGGCATGGGGTATCAACACCTGGGTTCACTGTTACTCTACAACAGGTAACTAGAGGGAGGTATGGGGTATCAACACCTGGGCTCACTGTTACTCTACAACAGGTAACTAGAGGGAGGCATGGGGTATCAACACCTGGGTTCACTGTTACTCTACAACAGGTAACTAGAGGGAGGCATGGGGTATCAACACCTGGGTTCACTGTTACTCTACAACAGGTAACTAGAGGGAGGCATGGGGTATCAACACCTGGGTTCACTGTTACTCTACAACAGGTAACTAGAGGGAGGCATGGGGTATCAACACCTGGGTTCACTGTTACTCTACAACAGGTAACTAGAGGGAGGCATGGGGTATCAACACCTGGGTTCACTGTTACTCTATAACAGGTAACTAGAGGGAGGCATGGGGTATCAACACCTGGGTTCACTGTTACTCTACAACAGGTAACTAGAGGGAGGCATGGGGTATCAACACCTGGGTTCACTGTTACTCTACAACAGGTAACTAGAGGGAGGCATGGGGTATCAACACCTGGGTTCACTGTTACTCTACAACAGGTAACTAGAGGGAGGCATGGGGTATCAACACCTGGGTTCACTGTTACTCTACAACAGGTAACTAGAGGGAGGCATGGGGTATCAACACCTGGGTTCACTGTTACTCTATAACAGGTAACTAGAGGGAGGCATGGGGTATCAACACCTGGGTTCAAATGGTGTTTAAAATCTTTCAATTACTTTGAGCTGTTTTCTGAGCTCACAGATAGACAGACTATTCTATTGGTTCCATTTTTGCCAGGTTAGCTCAATCAAGAGCAGCTAAAGTATTTTAAAGAAAATACATCCTAATTGAACTCAGGTCTGTATGGACAGATCTGTGTTGTGGCAGGCAATGTGCTACATATTCACTACTTGGGAGAAATGGCAAGAAGTTTCAAGTGTTTAACAGAAGATGTTGTGGTTATTATGAGTATTTAAACACAGTGTTGATGTGGACACAACTGATGTGTAATTAACCCACTACTGACTCCTCTCAATCTCTAGATAGCCGTTGAGTTGATGGAACTCTCCCAGGCCAAGACCGGTGTATTCAACGTTCTGATCCAACACTGCTGCCACACCTGGCTGCCCTCTGACCCAGGAAGTGAAGGCCAGAGCCAATCAGATGCCATGTTTTCCAGTGCCCTTCTGCACCTTGACATCCTGGCTGAGGCATGCGTGTATGGACCTGTGTTCAGGAGGGACCAGAGGTGGGTGTGGAGTGTGAGAGAATGTGAGTGAGAGAATGAGAATGTGAGATACAATGTGAGAGGTGTGAGAGAGAGACAGAGAATGTGAGAGAGTGTGTTATTGGAGTGGTTGTTGTGGACTGAGGGTCTGGATAATGGATTGTCTTCTCCATAGGCTGATCCAGGAGGTTCAGGTCTATGTGGAGAGGCTTGGAGAGGAGTGTGCTGCTAACACTGCAGTCCCCAGGTCAGCTGCTGAACTCCATCTACTGTACAATACTGTAGTCTACTGTACTGTTCTGTCATCTACTGTACTGTTCTGTCTACTCTACTGTTCTGTCGTCTACTGTTCTGTAGTCTACTCTACTGTTCTGTCGTCTACTCTACTGTTCTGTCGTCTACTCTACTGTTCTGTCGTCTACTCTACTGTTCTGTAGTCTACTGTTCTGTCGTCTACTCTACTGTTCTGTCGTCTACTCTACTGTTCTGTCGTCTACTCTACTGTTCTGTCTACTCTACTGTTCTGTCTACTCTACTGTTCTGTCGTCTACTCTACTGTTCTGTCGTCTACTCTACTGTTCTGTCGTCTACTCTACTGTTCTGTCGTCTACTCTACTGTTCTGTCTACTGTTCTGTCGTCTACTCTACTGTTCTGTCGTCTACTGTTCTACTCTACTGTTCTGTCGTCTACTGTTCTGTCGCTCTACTGTTCTGTCGTCTACTCTACTGTTCTGTCGTCTACTCTACTGTTCTGTCGTCTACTCTACTGTTCTGTCGTCTACTGTTCTGTCTCTACTGTTCTCGTCTACTGTTCTGTCGTCTACTCTACTGTTCTGTGTCTACTGTTCTGTAGTCTACTGTTCTGTCTACTCTACTGTTCTGTCTACTCTACTGTTCTGTCGTCTACTGTTCTGTCGTCTACTCTACTGTTCTGTCGTCTACTGTTCTGTTCTCTGCCTCTACTCTACTGTTCTGCCGTCTACTCTACTGTTCTGCCGTCTACTCTACTGTTCTGCCGTCTACTCTACTGTTCTGCCGTCTAGTATACTGTTCTGTAGTCTACTCTACTGTTCTGTCGTCTACTCTACTGTTCTCTACTGTTCTGTCGTCTACTCTACTGTTCTGTAGTCTACTGTTCTAGTCTACACCACTGTTCTGTAGTCTACACCACTGTTCTGTCGTCTACTGTTCTGTCTACACCACTGTTCTAGTCTACACCACTGTTCTGTAGTCTACACCACTGTTCTGTAGTCTACTGTTCTGTAGTCTACTGTTCTGTAGTCTACTCTACTGTTCTGTGTCTACTCTACTGTTCTGCTGTCTACTCTACTGTTCTGTCTACTCTACTGTTCTGCTGTCTACTCTACTGTTCTGCTGTCTACTCTACTGTTCTGCTGTCTACTGTTCTGTCTAGTCTACTGTTCTGCAGTCTCTACTGTCTACTCTACTGTTCTGTCTACAGTCTACTACTTCTGCCGTAGTCTACTGTTCTGTCTACTCTACTGTTCTGCCGTCTACTCTACTGTTCTGTAGTCTACTCTACTGTTCTGTAGTCTACTCTACTGTTCTGTAGTTCTCTCTACTGTTCTGTACTGTTCTGTCAGTCTACTGTTCTGTAGTCTACTGTTCTGTAGTCTACTGTTCTCATCTAGTCTACACCACTGTTCTGTAGTCTACACCACTGTTCTGTGTCTACTGTTCACGTCTACTGTTCTGTAGTCTACACCACTGTTCTGTCTACTCTACTGTCTCTGTTCTGTAGTCTACTGTTCTACTCACTCTGTTCTGTAGTCTACTCTACTGTTCTGTGTCTACTCTACTGTTCTGTGTCTACTCTACTGTTCTGCTGTCTACTCTACTGTTCTGTGTCTACTCTACTGTTCTGTGTCTACTGTCTAGTCTACTGTTCTGTGTCACTCTACTGTTCTGTCTACTCTACTGTTCTGTTCTGTTCTGTCTAGTCTACTGTTCTGTCGTCTACTCTACTGTTCTGTCGTCGTCTACTGTTCTACTGTCTACTCTACTGTTCTGCTGTCTACTCTACTGTTCTGCTGTCTACTCTACTGTTCTGCTGTCTACTCTACTGTTCTGCTGTCTACTCTACTGTTCTGTCATCTACTGTTCTGCAGTCTACTGTTCTGCAGTCTACTGTTCTGCAGTCTACTGTTCTGCAGTCTACTGTTCTGCAGTCTACTGTTCTGCAGTCTACTGTTCTGCAGTCTACTGTTCTGTCGTCTACTCTACTGTTCTGTCGTCTACTCTACTGTTCTGCCGTCTACTCTACTGTTCTGTCGTCTACTCTACTACTGTTCTGTCGTCTACTCTACTGTTCTGTCGTCTACTGTTCTGTTCTGTCTACTGTTCTGTCGTCTACTCTACTGTTCTGTCGTCTACTGTTCTGCAGTCTACTCTACTGTTCTGTAGTCTACTCTACTGTTCTGTCGTCTACTCTACTCTACTGTCGTCTACTGTTCTGTCGTCTACTGTTCTGTAGTCTACTCTACTGTTCTGTCGTCTACTCTACTCTACTGTCGTCTACTCTACTGTCGTCTACTGTTCTGTCGTCTACTGTTCTGTCGTCTACTGTTCTGTCGTCTACTCTACTGTTCTGTCGTCTACTCTACTGTTCTGTCGTCTACTCTACTGTTCTGTAGTCTACTGTTCTGTCGTCTACTGTTCTGTCGTCTACTGTTCTGTCGTCTACTCTACTGTTCTGTCGTCTACTCTACTGTTCTGCCGTCTACTCTACTGTTCTGCCGTCTACTCTACTGTTCTGCCGTCTACTCTACTGTTCTGCCGTCTACTCTACTGTTCTGTCGTCTACTCTACTGTTCTGTCGTCTACTCTACTGTTCTGTAGTCTACTCTACTGTTCTGTAGTCTACTCTACTGTTCTGTAGTCTACTCTACTGTTCTGTCGTCTACTCTACTGTCGTCTACTGTTCTGTCGTCTACTGTTCTGTCGTCTACTGTTCTGTCGTCTACTGTTCTGTCGTCTACTCTACTGTTCTGTCGTCTACTCTACTGTTCTGTCGTCTACTCTACTGTTCTGTCGTCTACTCTACTGTTCTGTCGTCTACTCTACTGTTCTGTCGTCTACTCTACTGTTCTGTCGTCTACTCTACTGTTCTGTCGTCTACTCTACTGTTCTGCCGTCTACTCTACTGTTCTGCCGTCTACTCTACTGTTCTGCCGTCTACTCTACTGTTCTGTAGTCTAGTCTACTGTTCTGTAGTCTAGTCTACTGTTCTGTAGTCTACTGTTCTGTCATCTACTGTACTGTTCTGTCTACTCTACTGTTCTGTCGTCTACTCTACTGTTCTGTAGTCTACTGTTCTGTAGTCTACTGTTCTGTAGTCTACTGTTCTGTAGTCTACTCTACTGTTCTGTAGTCTACTCTACTGTTCTGTAGTCTACTCTACTGTTCTGTAGTCTACTCTACTGTTCTGCAGTCTACTGTTCTGCAGTCTACTGTTCTGCAGTCTACTGTTCTGCAGTCTACACCACTGTTCTGTAGTCTACTGTTCTGTAGTCTACTGTTCTGTAGTTACTGTTCTGTAGTCTACACCACTGTTCTGTAGTCTACTGTTCTGTAGTTTACACCACTGTTCTGTAGTCTACTGTTCTGTAGTCTACTCTACTGTTCTGCTGTCTACTCTACTGTTCTGTAGTCTACTCTACTGTTCTGCTGTCTACTCTACTGTTCTGCTGTCTACTCTACTGTTCTGTCATCTACTGTTCTGCAGTCTACTGTTCTGCAGTCTACTGTTCTGCAGTCTACTGTTCTGTCATCTACTGTTCTGTCATCTACTGTTCTGCAGTCTACTCTACTGTTCTGTAGTCTACTCTACTGTTCTGCTGTCTACTCTACTGTTCTGTAGTCTACTCTACTGTTCTGCTGTCTACTCTACTGTTCTGTAGTCTACTGTTCTGTTGTCTACTCTACTGTTCTGCAGTCTACTGTTCTGCAGTCTACTGTTCTGCAGTCTACTGTTCTGCAGTCTACTGTTCTGCAGTCTACTGTTCTGCAGTCTACTGTTCTGTCATCTACTGTTCTGCAGTCTACTGTTCTGTCGTCTACTGTTCTGTCTACTGTTCTGTCGTCTACTCTACTGTTCTGTCGTCTACTCTACTGTTCTGTCGTCTACTCTACTGTTCTGTCGTCTACTCTACTGTTCTGTCGTCTACTCTACTGTTCTGTCGTCTACTCTACTGTTCTGTAGTCTACTCTACTGTTCTGTCGTCTACTCTACTGTTCTGTAGTCTACTCTACTGTTCTGTCGTCTACTCTACTGTTCTGTCGTCTACTCTACTGTTCTGTCGTCTACTGTTCTGTCGTCTACTGTTCTGTCGTCTACTGTTCTGTCTACTCTACTGTTCTGTCGTCTACTCTACTGTTCTGTCGTCTACTGTTCTCTACTGTTCTGTAGTCTACTCTACTGTTCTGTAGTCTACTCTACTCTTCTGTCGTCTACTCTACTGTCGTCTACTGTTCTGTCGTCTACTGTTCTGTCGTCTACTGTTCTGTCGTCTACTCTACTGTTCTGTCGTCTACTCTACTGTTCTGTCGTCTACTCTACTGTTCTGTCTACTCTACTGTTCTGTCGTCTACTGTTCTGTCTCTACTGTTCTGTCGTCTACTGTTCTGTCGTCTACTCTACTGTTCTGTCGTCTACTCTACTGTTCTGCCGTCTACTCTACTGTTCTGCCGTCTACTCTACTGTTCTGTCGTCTACTCTACTGTTCTGTCGTCTACTCTACTGTTCTGTCGTCTACTCTACTGTTCTGCCGTCTACTCTACTGTTCTGCTGTCTAGTCTACTGTTCTGCTGTCTAGTCTACTGTTCTGCTGTCTACTCTACTGTTCTGTCTCTGTTCTAGTCTACTGTTCTGTCAGTCTACTGTTCTGTACTGTTCTGCAGTCTACTGTTCTGCAGTCTACTGTTCTGCAGTCTACTGTTCTGCAGTCTACTGTTCTGTAGTCTACTCTACTGTTCTGTAGTCTACTGTTCTGTCGTCTACTCTACTGTTCTGTAGTCTACTCTACTGTTCTGCCGTCTACTCTACTGTTCTGCCGTCTACTGTTCTGCTAGTCTACTGTTCTGTCTACTGTTCTGTCGTCTACTGTTCTGCAGTCTACTCTACTGTTCTGTAGTCTACTGTTCTGTCGTCTAGTCTACTGTTCTGTAGTCTACTCTTCTAGTCTACTGTTCTGTAGTCTACTGTTCTGTCGTCTACTGTTTAGTCTACTCTACTGTTCTGTCTACTGTTCTGTCGTCTACTGTTCTACTGTTCTAGTCTACTCTACTGTTCTGTAGTCTACTCTACTGTTCTGTGTCTACTCTACTGTTCTGTTCTGTCGTCTACTGTTCTGTCGTCTACTGTTCTGTCGTCTACTCTACTGTTCTGTGTCTACTCTACTGTTCTGCTGTCTAGTCTACTGTTCTGTAGTCTACTGTTCTGTCAGTCTACTGTTCTGTCGTCTACTGTTCTGCAGTCTACTCTACTGTTCTGTAGTCTACTCTACTGTTCTCTGTTCTGCCGTCTACTCTACTGTTCTGTAGTCTACTCTACTGTTCTGTCTACTCTACTGTTCTGTGTCTACTCTACTGTTCTGTGTCTACTCTACTGTTCTGTAGTCTACTGTTCTGTCTACTCTACTGTTCTGTCACTCTACTGTTCTGTCTAGTCTACTGTTCTGTTCAGTCTACTGTTCTGCAGTCTACTGTTCTGTCGTCTACTGTTCTGTCGTCTACTCTACTGTTCTGTCGTCTACTCTACTGTTCTGTCGTCTACTCTACTGTTCTGTCGTCTACTCTACTGTTCTGTCGTCTACTCTACTGTTCTGTCGTCTACTCTACTGTTCTGTCGTCTACTCTACTGTTCTGTCGTCTACTCTACTGTTCTGTCTACTCTACTGTTCTGTCTACTCTACTGTTCTGTCGTCTACTCTACTGTTCTGCCGTCTACTCTACTCTACTCTACTGTTCTGCCGTCTACTCTACTGTTCTGCCGTCTACTGTTCTGTAGTCTAGTCTACTGTTCTGTCTACTCTACTGTTCTGTAGTCTACTGTTCTGTCATCTACTGTTCTGTCTGTCTACTCTACTGTTCTGTCGTCTACTCTACTGTTCTCTACTGTTCTGTAGTCTACTCTACTGTTCTGTAGTCTACTCTACTGTTCTGTAGTCTACTCTGTTCTGCAGTCTACTGTTCTGCAGTCTACTGTTCTGCAGTCTACCACTGTTCTGTAGTCTACTGTTCTGTAGTCTACTGTTCTGTAGTTACTGTTCTGTAGTCTACACCACTGTTCTGTAGTCTACTGTTCTGTAGTTTACACCACTGTTCTGTAGTCTACTGTTCTGTAGTCTACTCTACTGTTCTGCTGTCTACTCTACTGTTCTGTAGTCTACTCTACTGTTCTGCTGTCTACTCTACTGTTCTGCTGTCTACTCTACTGTTCTGTCATCTACTGTTCTAGTCTACTGTTCTGCAGTCTACTGTTCTGCAGTCTACTGTTCTGTCATCTACTGTTCTGTCTACTCTACTGTTCTGCAGTCTACTCTACTGTTCTGCTGTCTACTCTACTGTTCTGTCGTCTACTCTACTGTTCTGCTGTCTACTCTACTGTTCTGTAGTCTACTGTTCTGCTGTCTACTCTACTGTTCTGCAGTCTACTGTTCTGCAGTCTACTGTTCTGCAGTCTACTGTTCTGCAGTCTACTGTTCTGCAGTCTACTGTTCTGCAGTCTACTGTTCTGCAGTCTACTGTTCTGTCATCTACTGTTCTGCAGTCTACTGTTCTGTCGTCTACTGTTCTGTCGTCTACTCTACTGTTCTGTAGTCTACTCTACTGTTCTGTCGTCTACTCTACTGTTCTGTCAGTCTACTGTTCTGTAGTCTACTGTTCTGTCGTCTACTCTACTGTTCTGTCGTCTACTCTACTGTTCTGTCTACTCTACTGTTCTGTCTACTCTACTGTTCTGTCTAGTCTACTGTTCTGTAGTCTACTCTACTGTTCTGTAGTCTACTGTTCTGTAGTCTACTCTACTGTTCTGTACTCTACTGTTCTGTAGTCTACTCTACTGTTCTGTAGTCTACTCTACTGTTCTGTCGTCTACTCTACTGTTCTGTCGTCTACTCTACTGTTCTGCCGTCTACTCTACTGTTCTGTCTACTCTACTGTTCTGCCGTCTAGTCTACTGTTCTGTCTAGTCTACTGTTCTGTAGTCTACTGTTCTCTACTGTTCTGTAGTCTACTGTTCTGTCATCTACTGTTCTGTTCTGTCTACTCTACTGTTCTGTAGTCTACTCTACTGTTCTGTAGTCTACTGTTCTGTAGTCTACTCTACTGTTCTGTAGTCTACTCTACTGTTCTGTAGTCTCTACTGTTCTGCAGTCTACTGTTCTGCAGTCTACTGTTCTGCAGTCTACTGTTCTGTAGTCTACTGTTCTGTAGTCTACTGTTCTGTAGTCTACTGTTCTGTAGTCTATTACTGTTCTGTAGTCTACTGTTCTGTAGTCTACACCACTGGTCTACTGTTCTGTAACTCTACTGTTCTGCTGTCTACTCTACTGTTCTGTAGTCTACTCTACTGTTCTGCTGTCTACTCTACTGTTCTGCTGTCTACTCTACTGTTCTGTCATCTACTGTTCTGCAGTCTACAGTCTACTGTTCTGCAGTCTACTGTTCTGCAGTCTACTGTTCTGTCATCTACTGTTCTGTCATCTACTGTTCTGCAGTCTACTCTACTGTTCTGTAGTCTCACTCTACTGTTCTGTGGGTCTACTGTTCTGAACTGTTCTGCAGTCTACTGTTCTGTCATCTACTGTTCTCTACTGTTCTAGTCTACTCTACTGTTCTGGACTGTTCTGGACTGTTCATAGTCTACCTACTGTTCTGCTGTCTACTCTACTGTTCTGTAGTCTACTGTTCTCTGTCTACTACTCTACTGTTCTATCTACTGTCATCTCACAGTCTACTGTTCTGCAGTCTACTGTACTGTTCTGCAGTCTACTGTTCTGATCTACTGTTCTGTAGTCTATTACCTGCTGTCCTCTACTGTTCACTGTACTGTGGGACTGGAACATATTACTGTTCTGCAGTCTACTGTTCTGTCATCTACTGTTCTGCAGTCTACTGTTCTGGTCTACTATTCTGTCATCTACTGTTCTGTCATCTACTGTTCTGTCAGTCTACTGTTCTGTCATCACTGTTCTGAACAGTCTACCTGACCCTCACTGTAGTGGGACTGGAACTACTGTATAACCTAACTGTTCCCTCACTGTAGTGGGACTGTTCTGGAACATACTTACTGTTCTGTGACGCTACTGTTCCTCACTGTAGTGGGACTGGAACATGTCATCCTCTACTGTTCTGTCATCTCACTGTAGTGGGACTTAGTCTACTCTCTACTCTACATTTCATCTCTGCCCTCAGGATAGTGGGACTGGAACATATTACCTGACCCTCACTGTAGTGGGATGTGTCTGTTAAATATATATATTGTATTATTTATTACTGTAGTGGGACTGGAACATATTACCTGACCCCTCACTGTAGTGGGACTGGAACATATCACCTGACCCCTCACTGTAGTGGGACTGGAACATATTACCTGACCCCTCACTGTAGTGGGACTGGAACATATACCTGACCCCTCACTGTAGTGGGACTGGAACATATTACCTGACCCTCACTGTAGTGGGACTGGAACATATTACCTGACCCTCACTGTAGTGGGACTGGAACATATTACCTGACCCCTCACTGTAGTGGGACTGGAACATATTACCTGACCCTCACTGTAGTGGGACTGGAACATATTACCTGACCCTCACTGTAGTGGGACTGGAACATATTACCTGACCCTCACTGTAGTGGGACTGGAACATATTACCTGACCCTCACTGTAGTGGGACTGGAACATATCACCTGACCCTCACTGTAGTGGGACTGGAACATATTACCTGACCCTCACTGTAGTGGGACTGGAACATATTACCTGACCCTCACTGTAGTGGGACTGGAACATATTACCTGACCCTCACTGTAGTGGGACTGGAACATATTACCTGACCCTCACTGTAGTGGGACTGGAACATATTACCTGACCCTCACTGTAGTGGGACTGGAACATATTACCTGACCCTCACTGTAGTGGGACTGGAACATATTACCTGACCCTCACTGTAGTGGGACTGGAACATATTACCTGACCCTCACTGTAGTGGGACTGGAACATATTACCTGACCCTCACTGTAGTGGGACTGGAACATATTACCTGTCCCTCACTGTAGTGGGATTGGAACATATTACCTGACCCTCACTGTAGTGGGATTGGAACATATCACCTGACCCCTCACTGTAGTGTATTCAGGCTATAAAAACATGGAGTCGACCACATCACTGACAATAGTGGACCTTCTTTGTACTATAGTCAACAGTGAATGTAGTCCCTATTTCTCTGCAGAGATACATTTATCTCTGAGCTTTCTCTTTCTCTCTGGCAGTGATAACCGGGATGACCAGTTCCCACGTGTGTGTGTCGTGGCGTTCCTCAGCCGCCTCCAGCCCTCCAATCAGCTGCATGAGAGACTGATGGAAGAACTGGTTCTCTGCTTGCTGAAAAAGGTAAGACCACGGCTCTTCCTCAATTAGTCTTTCCTCGCGTCCTCTCTCCTTACCTCCTTCTCAAAATACATTAGAGGAGAACATCCTAGGTTCCTCCTCTGAGATCTTATCCTCCAATTCATTTTGAGGAGGAGGTGACCAGAGAGGACCGTAGGAATCAAGGAAAGACTGACACAGCTGGAGATTTGGTTTGTTTATAGACCATGATGTCTACTCATTCAGTGTGTGTGTTCATAGCATCACACACATTAATTCAGTTCATACTGCAGTAATATATTAAAGACCACTGTCCATCTCCCTGAGCTCCAACACAGTAGTTATTAGTTCATGTGTAGTTTTAAGTCTTTTTCTCTTTCAGGATGAGGCCATATCGAAGTCAAAACAGCGTTACTATAGCAACTCCCTGCAGCATCGTGTCAAGAACAGGGTGTGGCAGACACTACTGATGCTGCTGCCCAAACTGAGAGGGGTGAGAGACACACATACGAACAGACACTTGAATGAAACCTCTATTAACCCTGTGTTTGTGTTCATCCAGGAGTTTGTAGGTACCGTTCTGGGTCGTGTGTTTGAGGCAGGTTTCGTCAGTAACCAGGCCTCAGTCAAGTACCTGATAGAGTGGAAGATGGTTCTAATCCTAGTCCAGTATCCTGAACACATAGACCGACTCTGGGCCTGCTTCAGTGTGGTGAGTAATCTTAGTCCAGTACCCTGAATACAGACTGACTCTGGGCCTGCTTCAGTGTGGTGAGTAATCTTAGTCCAGTACCCTGAATACAGACTGACTCTGGGCCTGCTTCAGGGTGGTGAGTAATCTTAGTCCAGTACCCTGAATACAGACCGACTCTGGGCCTGCTTCAGGGTGGTGAGTGCTTACCCTTTTCGGCTGTGTATGTGACCACTGCAGGAATTGAACCCTCAACCTTGGTGTTGCTGGTGCCATGCTCTTACCCACTGTGCCACATAATACCACAACTGGCATCTATTGTATTGTCACTGAATGAAAAGTGGATTCTATTTTCACTGGCTTAAAGAACATGTAATAGTCAATATTGATCTGTAGCCAATGTGTCTAATTGATGTGGTTTGTGTCTGAACAGGATCAAGAGAAGACCAAGACCAGTGTCTGTACCTTCCTGTCTGTATTGGTCCACCTCAACATCATCATGCCTCAACTCAAGGAGAAGGTAAGATTCACATGTCACCATCATAAAGTAAAACCTTCAAAGCACAGGGGACTCTTCCTCCTCTCCTGAGCCCCTCTCCTCCTCCTCTGTGTCCCTCCCCACCAGGCAGTACAGTGGCTTAAGGCCCTGGACACGATCCTCCAGTTGTGTTTCAGTGTGTTTCAGCCATAACTTCAGTGTTCACACTTCTCTCCCTTCTCTCTGTATCTCTCTCTCTCGTCTCTCTCTGTCTCTCTCTGTCTCTCTCTGTCTCTCTCTGTCTCTCTCTGTCTCTCTCTGTCTCTCTCTCGGTCTCTCTCGGTCTCTCTCGGTCTCTCTCCGTATCTCTCTGTCTCTCTCTGTATCTCTCTGTCTCTCTCTGTCTCTCCTTCTCTCTCTCTCTCTCTCTCTCCCTTCTCTCTGTCTCTCTCTCTCTCTCTCTCTGTCTCTCTCTTTCTCTCTGTCTCTGTCTCTCCTTCTCTGTCTCTCTCTCTCTCTCTGTCTCTCCCTCTCTCTCTGTCTGTCTCTCTCTCTCTCTCTCTCTCTCTCTCTCTCTCTCTCTCTCTCTCTCTGTCTCTCTCTCTCTCTCTCTCTCTCTGTATCTCTCTCTCTCTCTCCTTCTCTCTGTATCTCTCTGTCTCTCTCTCTTTCCTTCTCTCTGTATCTCTCTCTCTCTCTCTGTCTCTCCCTTCTCTCCATCTCTCTCTCTCTCCATCTCCTCTCTCTCTCTTTCCTTCTCTCCTCTCTCTCCATATCCCCCCCCCCCCACCAGGCAGTACAGTGGCGTAAGGCCCTGGATGTTATTCTCCAGTGGTGTTTCAGCCATAACTTCAGTGTTCGTCTGTACGCCCTGCTGGCCCTGAAGAGGGTGTGGGGTCTGGAGGGGGCGAGGGCCGAGGCTGGGGGGGCGGATGGGCTCGGGGGGCTGGCCACCGTCGTTAAGGCCTGTCTGCACCAGGCTGAGGCCATGCAGAGTACTGGGTGAGTGAGTTACATATCAACTAGGATTATTATGTTGCCAAGGTTGCCGCAGGAATCACATTCTAAAATTCATACAGTCACTGTACATCTGTACACTATTCATAACATGTATACACGCATGACTGTAAGTCTCTTTGGATAAAAGTGACTGCTAAATGGCATATATTACTGGAAGTCGCTTTGTGTAAAGGTGTGTTCTATGTTTTTATTTATTTAACTAGGCAAGTCAGTTATTTTAAATGACAGCCTATGAACAGTGGGTTAACTGCCTGTTCAGGGGCAGAACCACATATTTTTACCTTGTCAACTCATTGATTCGATCTAGCAACCTTTCGGTTACTAGTCCAACGCTCTAACCATTAGGCTACCTGTTGTTATTAGTGAAGGAGGAACCACACTTGGTTATCTTAGCTCCATTGGAAACTGTGTAAATTGGGCTCCCGAGTGGTGCAGTGGTCTAAGACACTGCATCTAAGTGCAAGAGGGGTCACTGCAGTACCTGGTTGGAATCCAGGCTGCATCACATCCGGCCTGTGATTGGTAGTCCCATAGGGCGGTGCACAATTGGCCCAGCGTCGTCTGGGTTTGACCAGGGTAGGCCGCCATTGTAAATAAGAATTTGTTCTTAACTAACTTGCCTCGTTAAATACATTATTGGACCCCTATAACTACTGTATATCTCTGTACAGAAATGCCAGTAAGAACTGGACCAGGATTCAGGACCACTTCTTCTTTGGTGTCTTTCATCCTGTTAGAGACTATAGTGTGGAAGTAAGACACTGTATTGTTAATTGATTGTGTGAATTTGAAGTATTAAATGTTTTTGAATGTGAATCTTTTAAAATCTCTTGATTCATTGTAATTTGACCTAATTGCGTTGGGTCTCTAAAAAACGAATGTACTGAGTGTTGATTGAGGAGAGACGACGTGTGTAAACTGTTCTTTTTCCTCCCGTCTCTCCCTGCCAGACCATATTCTACACATTCCCCAGCCTATCAGAGGTGTTTGAGGACGAGTGGATTCCGCCCTGGAAGTTTGAGAAGTTGGTGGACTTCTCCCAGAGTGCATCTCTCCCGTTGAGGAACCCTGTCCCTGACCTGAGCCAGATTCAGCCTGGCGACTGGATCCAGCAGGATAAAGGTACATTCCCCTGAGGGGATAAAGGAAGTTGTATTGAACTGAAAAGGGTATCACCACTAGATGGCAGCAGAGACTGTACCCAACAGACAGCTACTCTGGTTAAAGTGGAGATCACAGCTATTCAACTATTGGTCTGAAGTACTGCTGGTTCTCCTTTCTACCTGGTAGTTAAATGAGCAATTAATGAAATTGATTGGCCAGGTCCCTGACTTTATAAGTGTTCTGGCCCTCCAGGACTTCAGTTTAAAAGCCCTGGTGTAGATGCCTCAGTGTTGTTGTTTGTTAGGGGATCAGGATGGTGAGGAGCGCTGGGCCGAGGTCCAGAAGAAGATGACCCCCTGGAGGTTGGGGATCCATGAACAGGAGCCAGAGGTGGGTCTGGTGCCCCAGCAGAGAGCAGCACGCCTGGGCAAGCTGCACAGTGCCCTCCTGGTGGTTGCCTCGCTCATAGACAAGCCCACCAACCTGGGAGGTTAGTTATTTATTTTCGATTTAACCTCTATTTATACAGGTCAGTCAATGCTGAACAACTTGGTACAGGATGAATGTTTTAACCTTCATCTGCTGATCTCTCTGTACACATGATGAGTAACCTTGCTTGAGACCTGAAGACTTGTGTTAGCTCCCCAGGCTTGAGCTCAAGGAGCTAACACAGTCATGTAGTGTTCAGGAGACCCTGGTAGGAATCCAATCGGTCACATATGAACTCACAGCCATTTATATCTAGCTATATTGTATTGTATTATTTTCCATTAGCTACCCAATATACTTGGTGTTGCTAAGCGTTGCCATGCAAACAGGCAGCAGCAGGCAGCACTACATGAACTAATCAGTCCTAATCAGAGTTTGTCTAAGGAGCACTAGCACTGCATCATAACAGACTCATGTTCCCCACTGGGCTGCCATATTGCTGCGCTGCCTGCTGTCTGTTTATGTAAGCCTTATGTTGATTTAAATGAGTTTATACAGGAGAAGACATATTTTTTAAATCTTCATTTAACTAGGCAAGTCAGTTAAGAACAAATTCTTATTTTCAATGATGGCCTAGCTACTAGCTACTACTATTAGGCTATTAAATGATGCTAGCAAACTGGCTAGCTACAGTGTCTAGTTAAGATTTTTTTTAAACTCAGGAGTCAATAGTTACTTTTTCTGGCAAGTGGGATTAATGTATCATCGTCATCGATGAACCACCAAAGGCATACCCCATTTCTGTTTGAAAATTGAGAATTTTCGTGGCCAAAGTTGAAGTTTAACATGAGAACCATTTTAGGACCATACAAACACAGTTTTATGTTCTAGGTTTCTAACCCTGTGTCAAAGCTAGAATACCACCTCTGCAGGATTAACAATTCAACTCGCCCCTGCCTACCCAATGGCAGGTCAATTATTCTGCCTCATTAATCCCTACAGATCTGATAGATGCCGCTCTGCTTTACCACTGAGCTAGTATACAGCTAGGCACTGTTCCTCAACAGTAAAGGCCTTAGAGTAAAGTGGGCTATCCTAGAAGACGAGTGCCTATGCTCCCTCACACCTAATTTATAAACCCCTGGCGCCTTCTCAGGATCGTCCAGGCCAGAGCTTCAACTTCAGCACACTATGACGCACTCCTCTGGGTTGGTTTAGCCCAGACACCCATTTTACGACTCCTATCAATGCACTCCATACCTATAGTTCGGGTCTCGGGTTCCCAATCGACTAGTTAGCCAAGAAAATTAGCTAGAGTTCCTTGATTAATCAAGTCAATTTCAGAAACCTAGAGTAAAACGACATGCATTTGCATGACTCTTTGATAACACAGGGTTTCAGAACAATAAAGCAAGTTTATTCAAAGTTCTAGAAAAATACATAAAACAAATCTCAGATCAATCAATCAATCACAAATAAATATCACAAATCGATAAGTGAAAATGAATCCTGGATTAGATTCATAGATGCCTCCAGCGCCCTTAACTAAACCATTATTAGGGTGCCAGTAATATATTGTTTGCCCTTTTTACAATTTTATGAGAACCACAGTATTTAAAACAAGAAAAAACATTTCTTACAATTTCTAAACCGTTTGTCTTCCCCCCTCGGGATGATCAGTCCTTCAGTTGGTGTTTAACTACACTCCTATCAATGAGGTATTAACTACACTCCTATCAATGAGGTAACCTTCAGTCTGTGTCTAACTACACTCCTATCAATGAGGTAACCTTCAGTCTGTGTCTAACTACACTCCTATCAATGAGGTAACCTTCAGTCTGTGTCTAACTACACTCCTATCAATGAGGTAACCTTCAGTCTAACTCCTATCAATGAGGTAACCTTCAGTCTGTGTCTAACTACACTCCTATCAATGAGGTAACCTTCAGTCTGTGTCTAACTACACTCCTATCAATGAGGTAACCTTCAGTCTGTGTCTAACTACACTCCTATCAATGAGGTAACCTTCAGTCTGTGTCTAACTACACTCCTATCAATGAGGTAACCTTCAGTCTGTGTCTAACTACACTCCTATCAATGAGGTAACCTTCAGTCTGTGTCTAACTACACTCCTATCAATGAGGTAGTCTGTGTCTAACCTATCAATGAGGTAACCTTCAGTCTGTGTCTAACTACACTATCAATGAGGTAACCTTCAGTCTGTGTCTAACTCACTCCTATCAATGAGGTAACCTTCAGTCTGTGTCTAACTACACTCCTATCAATGAGGTAACCTTCAGTCTGTGTCTAACTACACTCCTATCAATGATGAGGTAACCTTCAGTCTGTGTCTAACTACACTCCTATCAATGAGGTAACCTTCAGTCTGTGTTAACTACACTCCTATCAATGAGGTAACCTTCAGTCTAACTACACTCCTATCAATGAGGTAACCTTCAGTCTGTGTCTAACTACACTCCTATCAATGAGGTAACCTTCAGTCAATGAGGTAACCTTCAGTCTGTGTCTAACTACACTCCTATCAATGAGGTAACCTTCAGTCTGTGTCTAACTACACTCCTATCAATGAGGTAACCTTCAGTCTGTGTCTAACTACACTCCTATCAATGAGGTAACCTTCAGTCTGTGTCTAACTACACTCTATCAATGAGGTAACCTTCAGTCTGTAACTACACTCCTATCAATGAGGTAACCTTCAGTCGGTGTTTAACTACACTCCTATCAATTAGGTATTAACTACACTCCTATCAATGAGGTAACCTTCAGTCGGTGTTTAACTACACTCCTATCAATGAGGTAACCTTCAGTCGGTGTTTAACTACACTCCTATCAATGAGGTATTAACTACACTCCTATCAATGAGGTAACCTTCAGTCGGTGTTTAACTACACTCCTATCAATGAGGTAACCTTCAGTCGGTGTTTAACTACACTCTATCTATCAATGAGGTAACCTTCAGTCGGTGTTTAACTACACTCCTATCAATGAGGTAACCTTCAGTCGGTGTTTAACTACACTCCTATCAATGAGGTAACCTTCAGTCGGTGTCTAACTACACTCCTATCAATGAGGTATTAACTACTCTCCTATCAATGAGGTAACCTTAAGTGTTCCCCCTAGATTTTTACTTAAACACTAAGAATAAATATTGATGCATTTTAAGCTAAATCTTCCTCCAGCTGAACAGGTTCTTCCAGCAAGCTCAAAGAGTCGTACCACTCCCAAAAATCCTGCCTCCTCGTATTCTGCTAACTCACGGTGGTTATAGATCTGCCCCGATGACGCACGCATTCAGTGGTTAACACCTACTGTAATGCGGCCATTTCTCAGAAGGGCATTTTTCTCTTGCCTAGACAGGATGTCCGCCTCAACCGCACGCGTACGTCTTCCTGCCTCCTCCCGGCTGTTCTGACCTGGGGAGCTAGTCCAGCTAGCACCCTTAGGATACCACATTATCATTCACTTTTAAAACATTCATTTCTAGACATGAACCTTTCTCATTCCACTCGATTCTAATCTTACTCCAACCTATTTTATTACTCCCATTACATCTTAAACGTCCAACATTTTAAACATTTCATCATTACACCATGTCACTATCAACCTCCTCCAAGACTCTTAAACATGTTCCAGATGTACTGTACCTTAAAAACAACCATCATTATAACATCCTTAACCATTTTACTGCATTTATTTAATCACCCTTTAATATCTTCCACTGTATATTTCCCAATGTTTTCAACCTTGTAACATATTTATCCTTTCATTATTATTTGAAAGAATTCCAGTCCCAGTTCATTTCAAATTTGTCTTATTGACTTATTGACTTATTGTCTTTAATAAATGCTGGCGGGGCCTTCCTACCCATGCCCTCTGTCACAGAGAACTGGGCCTTGGACTGCTATTCTTGACAGCTGAAAAGTCTCTTCTTTCATAGTTCTCCTCATCACTCCTCCTCTTGCCTCTGTCCTGCTGGACTGAAGGAGAACATGCTCAATAAAGTGTCTAGGCATAATGGTCTCGTAGAGGTGTGTTAGAGATTGAGCGATAAGGTATTATTGAGCCAAGTCTTTGACTAGAAAGGGTTCCTTTTCTTTGAGTACAGTAAAGAATGCAGCTTTGACGTGTGGTCCACCTGAATTCAGTGCCTCGTATATCACTCTCATCTTGGCCTGGCGGGTCGGTGCAGCGCTGATATTTGCATTGATCTCTTCACCGATCATGCCCTTCGTGAAGAGAATATCTGCTATGGCAAACACATTATTGACCCTTTGAATGATCTGTGGTCTGAATTCATCAACAAACTCAATGTCTCTTGTGGATGAATCATCTCTGTATTCCTCTGTTCGTATTTCAGCTTTCCATGCAGATTCTCCCTTCTCACTTATCAACTCCATCTCAAAGTCCATCGCAGGGTCCTTTATGTACACTTCAAAGTAGTTTGGCCTGGTGCTTCTTAGCTTGATCTTTTCTGGCGTAATCGAGGATTGACACGAGGTCTTGAGGGTGAAGCGACTCCCCTTCCGGAGGGACTTCTCCGGCTTTGGCTTTGGAAGTCTTAAGAATCCATAGGACTTCTCCTGTGCCTCCACCTCCCGTGCTAGAGAAGGATCACATCGGATCAGATATGTGTGTAAGGTGAGGAGTGCTCTGGTGGACCTAAAGATCAGAAGGTCACAGTGCACTCTCCAATGCAACCCACGTCTCAGTACCAAACCCCTGCCAGAGAAGGAGGGATGAAGCAGTTTGGCGTGGAACCCCGTCACCTCATCCACTTCTTCCACAAGCACTCTGTTGTCTTTCACATGTAGAACCTTCATGTCTTCTCTCAAGGAGGATTGTGGGTAGTCTGGATCTATACAGACAAAGTGTGGCAGACTAATTTCCTCTAGTTTGCCAGAAATCATTGTGATGTCCAGTAATGGACCTCCTTCTTCAAAGCGCATGTTGTTCAGAGTGGCCCTGTGAGGCTCCCAGGAGCTGAACTGGTATCGCAGACTGACTTTGCTCTCACATACCCACTGCAGCCCTGATAAGATGCACTCGTAATGCCCTGCTGCAGAAGAGTCGAGTGTGTAGACGGTGGTCTCATCCTCTGTAGACACAGAGGGTTCAACCTGAATCCAGGACATTGAGCTCTTTATATGGTTGCAATTCAAACATTCCTTTGGACAATCGGTTTTAAGGCCAAACTCTTTTTGGAGACACATATTTGACCCTGAATAGTTGACTCCAATCTCTTTGGCCAGTTTAGTGATGATTGTTCCTACTGAATCCAGTGCCTTTTTGTAGAACTGTCTTATTGTTCCAGTGATGAAACTACTACCATCCTTTTCACCAGGACTGAGTTTGTCCATGATGTTTGTATGTATGACTTTAAGCCTATCTATCATTAAGTTATGTTGTTTTAAATCGCGTTCGATATTATCACCAAGAGACAGAAGAAGTGAAACTAAAGTCTTCAATTCCTGTTCACTAGGTTCTGCCCTTTCAATTACGTTTGAGAGCTCATCAAGTTGTGACAACTGGGGTAGCAGAGGATTTGACTGTTCAGGAGTGCTAGTTTCACAGTTATCAACATCTTGATCTTTTGATGTGGCCATTTTCACTCCAAAGGCGCAATCTGCAGTGGCTACATCCACTTTTGGATTTATAAAGCAGTAATGTTCTTGCTAAGCCATTGATTCTAGAAGAATATAATTGAAAAATAACTAATGAGCTTAGTTCAACTGTCGTACCCCATCAGAACCCAGAATATAATCTTGCTTTATGGCAACATTTGTTAACATCGTAATTGTAAACAAACACGGTATAGCCTCAAAACGTGGAAGAAAAAAAAATCCTCTGGTATGTGTTGTCAGATGTAATCCATTTACTACAGGAAATGTCTAGCCAGTTTCCCTTTTTATTGTCCAAACGTCACCTTTGGCCAATTTGCGTTCCTCTCCCAGTCTCAGTTAGTTCCACTCCTAACAGACAATCAATGAATGTCCAAATCAACAAAAGAAAGACACGGGAGAACTGCTGTGAAGTAGCCTTTCCCGCTGTAAGAGTTACTTTCAGTCTTAAAATGGGTGTGATCTGTGGACTGTGATTGGCTTTAATGCAGTCACATGGTCTTTGAGTAAAGGTGGATATTTTTAAGGTGGATTTTCAACAATATTATATTTTATACAGGGTGGCTATCACAGTGTGTGTGAGTTCCTAAGGCTGCATCTTGTGCATCCCACAGAATCCAAAAGCTGACGAGTATCTGGTTAAATAATCACATCCTTATTACACGCTTCATTAAACCACCCTGCAAAATATGACTTACAGTATTTTATGTGCCGATCTGGGCTATTTTGCATAAAGAAAATATCGCTCTATACCTGTAGCATTCAGAATAATTGAAACATTTAAATAATGATTGTGTAAATGATTGTGTTTTTGTTTGATTTATATTTCTGTGTGTGCATGTTTGTCTGTCTGCCGGGCTGTGTAGTAGTTTAAAGGCTTAATGCAGCCATTTTTATATCAGTCAAATCATTTCTGGGGAACAATTAAGTAAGTACCTTATAAAATAGTTTTCCATTAAAATGGACAAAAATAGCTTTTTAGCAACAAAATAATCTCAAGCAATAATTGTTATAGGACTGGGAGTGGGGAGGGGGAAACTAAAAACTAGTTGTTATTGGCAGAGAGGTTTGTTATTGGTCTATTAACTAATTAAGCTTAAGCTCGACCAATGCAAAACCTGCTGATTAGAAAGTCCTTTGTAGATTGTATTTTCAAACAGCAAATGTTTTCACACTTTTACAGTGTTAGTTTTATCAGGTGATACAAAACATAGGAAAAACAGAATTTTGACTGCACTGGGCCTTTAAATCAAATTTAAAAAATGTTCCATGCTCTGTCTGAAGAAAATATCACCTTAAACCTGTAGCATACAAATATCTGAAACATGTAAATAGTGGTTGTGTAATTGTTTGTTAATGTGTACATACATGTGTGTGTAGGACATGTGACCTCTTTGGGGCCATATCAACCATTAAACACTGAACTAAAATATTAACGCAACATGCAACAATTTCAAAGATTGTACTGAATTACAGTTCGTATAAGGACATTAGTCAATTGAAATAGATGAATTAGGCCCTATTCTGTGTATTTCACATGGCTGGGAATATAGATATGCATCTGTTGGTCACAAATACCTGAAAAGTAAACCCCCAAAAACGGCTTCGATCACGAACTGCAATCAGATCAAGACCATGATGAGGATGACGAGCATGCAGATGAGCTTCCCTGGTTTCTGACAGTTTGTGCAGCAATTATTTGGTTGTGTAAACCCACAGTTTCATAGCTGTCCGGGTGGCTATTCTCAGACGATCCCGCAGGTGATTAAGCCGAATATAGGAGGTCCTGGTTTGACTTGGTTACACGTGGTCTGCGGTTGTGAGGCCAGTTGGATGTACTGCCAAACTCTCCAAAATTATGTTGGAGGTGGCTTATGGTAGGGAAATGCACTTTAAATTATCTGGCAACAGTTCTGCTGGACATTCCTGCAGTCAGTATACCAATTGCACGCTCTCTCAAAACTTGAGACATCTGTGGCATTGTGTGGAAAAACTGCACATTTTAGAGTGGCCTTTTATTGTCCCCAGCACAAGGTGCACTTATGTAATGATCATGCTGTTTAACCAGCTTCTTGATTTGCCACACCTGTCAGGTGGATGTATTTTCTTGACAAAAGAGAAATGTTCACTAACAGGGATGTAAACAAATTTGTGCGCAAAATTTAAGACAAATAAGCTATTTGTGCGTATGGAAAATGTCTGGCATCTTATTTCAGCTCATGAAACATGGGACCAACACTTTTACAAGTTGCATCTATTATTTTGTTCAGTGTAGTATGTGTTGGACAGTCTTTGCCAAGTCAGTGATAAACACTTTCGCGCTCTCTCTCTCTCTGTCTCCCTCTCTCTCTGTCGCTCTCTCTCTCTTTGTCTCTCTCGATCTCTCTGTCTGTGTGTGTGTGTGAAGGTCTGTGTAGGACGTGTGAGATCTTTGGGGCCAGTGCTCTGGTGTTGGACAGTCTTCGCCACGTCAGTGATAAACACTTCCAGGCCCTGAGTGTCTCCTCGGAGCTTTGGCTCCCCCTACTGGAGGTAGGTAACAACACTTAAGTAGCCTAAACCACAGGTGTCAAGCTCATTCCACAGAGGGTTGAGTGTCTGCAGGTTTTCGCTCCTCACTTGTACTTGATTGATAAATTAAGGTCACAAATTAGTAAGGAACTCCCCTCCCCTGTTTGTCTAGGTTTTAATTGACAGGAAAAAACAAAAACCAGCTGACACTTGGCCCTCCATGGAATGATTTGGACAGCATTGACCTAAATTCTCCAGTGCTGTAGTGGAGGGTAAATGCACCTTTTTCAGTGCAGATGTAGAGGAAGGAGGACAGCTGAACACTCTAGGATATTGAGATGTTCATTCACTCTACTGTGTTCAGCTGTCTTTTTAGCCAGTTAAAAAAGGGTTATGTTAACATCATATATTTGTGTCTCTACCAGGTGAAGCCCGTAGAACTAGCTGACTTCTTGCAGCTGAAGAAGAAGGAGGGCTACTGCATTGTGGGAGTGGAGCAGACAGCCAATAGTCAGAGTCTAAAGGACTACAAGTTCCCTGAGAAGACTCTGTTACTGCTGGGGTAAAACCACTCTCCTGTAGGACAGCAGAGCACATTGTCTTGTCCAGTTGTATATTACATTACATTTAAGTCATTTAGCAGACGCTCTTATCCAGAGCGACTTACAAATTGGTGCATTCACCTTATGACATCCAGTAGAACAGTCACTTTATATAACTTTGTGTCATATTGGAAGTATTTTCTGCTTCAACAAAAGCCATGACATGAAATGCAATTATTCACTAACAGACAAACCACACAAATGAACAATCAATGCATGACATAATTATTGCACATCAATTCATTGACTTGACTGTATAAACACACATGTACATACACAGCCATGGCTGGGACTGTCTCACGGGTCAGGGAGGAAGCTGACAAAGCTCTTTAATGGAATCTCAGTAATGGAGTGAGTGTTCCCCTGGGCCCCGATCAGGCAGACACACAGATCTGCTTCCTGCTGCAGTGAGGAGACGTGCCCAGGCATGCTGGTCTCTAATGGGTGCTCTGTGGAGGGAAGAACAGGGAACACACGCTCCAGCCATGCATCACATGCACAAATGTATGTATGTATGTATGTATGTATGTATGTATGTATGTATGTATGTATGTATGTATGTATGTATGTATGTATGTATGTATGTATGTATGTATGTATGTATGTATATACAGTGGGGAGAACAAGTATTTGATACTGACAATTTTGCAGGTTTTCCTACTTACAAAACATGTAGAGGTCTGTAATATTTATCATAGGTACACTTCAACTGTGAGAGACCAATTTTAAAACAAAAATCCAGAAAATCACATTGTATGATTTTTAAGTAATTAATTAGCATTTTATTGCATGACATAAGTATTTGATCACCTACCAACCAGTAAGAATTCCGACTCTCACAGACCTGTTAGTTTTTCTTTAAGAAGCCCTCCAGTTCTCCACTCATTACCTGTATTAACTGCACCTGTTTGAACTCGTTACCTGCATAAAAGACACCTGTCCACACACTCAATCAAACAGACTCCAACCTCTCCACAATGGCCAATACCAGAGAGGGTGTAAGGACATCAGGGATAAAAGTGTAGACCAAAACAAGGCAGGGATGGGCTACAGGACAATAGACAAGCAACTTGGTGAGAAGGCAGCAACTGTTGGCGCAATTATTAGAAAATGGAAGAAGTTCAAGATGACGGTCAATCATCTGGGGCTCCATGCAAGATCTCACCTCGTGGGGCATCAATGATCATGAGGAAGGTGAGGGATCAGCCCAGAACTACACAGCAGGACCTGGTCAATGACCTGAAGAGAGCTGGGACCACAGTCTCAAAGAAAACCATTAGTAACACACTACGCCGTCATGGATTACAATCCTGCAGCGCACTCAAGGTCCCCCTGCTCAAGCCAGCGCATGTCTAGGCCCGTCTGAAGTTTGCGAATGACCATCTGGATGATCCATAGGAGGAATGGGGGAAGGTCATGTGGTCTGATGAGACAAAAATAGAGCTTTTTGGTCTAAACTCCACTCGCCGTGTTTGGAGGAAGAAGAATGAGTACAACTCCAAGAACACCATCCCAACCGTGAAGCATGGAGGTGGAATCATCATTCTTTGGGGATGCTTTTCTGAAAAGGGGACAGTATTGGGGGGAGGATGGAAGGGGCCATGTATCTTGAGATCTTGGCCAACAACCTCCTTCCCTCAGTAAGAGCATTGAAGATGGGTCGTGGCTGGGTCTTCCAGCATGACAACGACCCGAAACACACAGCCAGGGCAACTAAGGAGTGGCTCCGTAACAAACATCTCAAGGTCCTGGAGTGGCCTAGCCAGTCCCCAGACCTGAACGCAATAGAAAATCTTTGGAGGGAGTCCGTATTGCCCAGCGACAGCCCCGAAACCTGAAGGATCTGGAGAAGGTCTGTATGGAGGAGTGGGCCAAAATCCCCTCTGCAGTGTGTGCAAACCTGGTCAAGAACTTCAGGAAACGTATGATCTCTGTTATTGCAAACAAAGGTTTCTGTACCAAATATTAAGTTCTGCTTTTCTGATGTATCAAATACTTATGTCATGCAGTAAAATGCAAATGAATGACTTAAAAATCATACAATGTGATTTTCTGGATTTTTGTTTTAGATTCTCTCACAGTTGAAGTGTACCTATGATAAAAATTACAGACCTCTACATGCTTTGTAAGTAGGAAAACCTGCAAAATCGGCAGTGTATCAAATACTTGTTCTCCCGTCTGTATATATATATATATACATACATACATACAGTGGGGCAAAAAAGTATTTAGTCAGCCACCAATTGTGCAAGTTCTTCCACTTAAAAAGATGAGAGAGGCCTGTAATTTTCATCATAGGTACACTTCAACTATGACAGACAAAATTAGAAGAAAATCCAGAAAATCACATTGTAGGATTTTTTTATGAATTTATTTGCAAATTATGGTGGAAAATAAGTATTTGGTCAATAACAAAAGTTTATCTCAATACTTTGATATATACCCTTTGTTGGCAATGACAGAGGTCAAACATTTTCTGTAAGTCTTCACAAGGTTTTCACACACATCCAATAAATGATGTTCCACTTCATGATTGTGTCCCACTTGTTGATTCTTCACAAAAAAATACAGTTTTATATCTTTATGTTTGAAGCCTGAAATGTGGCAAAAGGTCGCAAAGTTCAAGGGGGCCGAATACTTTCTCAAGGCACTGTATATATATCACGCACACAAGCTACAGAATGATGTTTGATCAATAGACACACATCGGTCAGTAATACACGTTTTTTCTCTACTGTGTGTACCGTCTCCAAACGGCGTCTGTTATTGGTTAGTTGAGGTTGATCATTCCTGGGTGGGATGGTTGAGCTCAGTCAAACATACAAGGTTTGTTTAAGCTGAGAGGGCCGAGGAGAGCTACAATTTGTAATGAACACAACCAGGCAAAGTGTATCTCGCACTCTGTCACACACACACACACACACACACACACACACACACACACACACACACACACACACACACACACACACACACACACACACACACACACACACACACACACACACACACACACACACACACAGACAGACATTAGTCAGGGAACACTCCACCTGTGGTCTGCTCTGTTCCAGCAAGCATGGTGTTTGTCTAATGTAACCCATTACAACCATATCTGTACCTGTCTCTGTCATATTGTTCACAGCAGGCCAGGGTGAATGTTCTGTAGATCAGTGACTAAGGCCGGGATTCAACCCCATCGCCCCTTTTCGGCTATGCACCTATTAAAGGCATTGCTCCCGCATTTGCGGAGACCACATTCTCAGCTCAATTGGAAATGACCTTTAAATTTCTGTCGCGTGGATCTATATATATCTGGATCTAACACGGATCTAAATGAACTTTGACCTTACGCTATAGAAATAGAATGACATTGACTTGAATGGGAATGTCCAGTGTTCCAGTCCTTTAAATGTCTATGGACCAACATCCTATATCTCGTCTCCTGGCACTGTGTTCCATATTTCACCTGTCTAGTTATTCTCCTTTTTATTCATACTTTCTCTATCGCTTCCCCCCTCCCCTCCATCCTCCCCCACCCTACTTTAGTAATGAGCGTGAGGGTATCCCAGCTAACCTGCTCCAGCTGCTGGATGTGTGTGTGGAGATCCCTCAGCAAGGTGTCATCCGTTCCCTCAACGTACACGTGAGCGCCGCCCTGCTGGTGTGGGAGTACACCCGCCAGTACCTGCCCTCTACTGGAGTGAAGTCAGACTGAAAAAGGGAGAGATGACCTGGATGATAAGAAACAAACATTTTCACTCTGTTGTAAAACGTTTTTTTGTTTATGTTTTCCATTGTGTGCACTAATGAACATGGCCCTAGTGTGGGGGTAAACCCACCAGTACCTACCCCCTACTGCCCCTGCTGCAGAGTAGGGTTAAGTTGCCCCTTTACATTGTAGTCATTAAGCAGATGCTCTTAATCAGAGAAACTTACAGTAGTGAGTACATGCATGTTCATACTGGTCCCCCGTGGGAATCAAACCCACAACTCTGGTGTTGCAAGCACCACACTCACCACACCATTACCCCCCCCCCCCCTCCCCCTACTGGCCCTGCTGCTGGGGTGACCTCTGAACCTGGAGCCTCTTTGTGATAACTGTGGTGTGAAGTTGCCCCTAGGCACAGATCAAAGATCAGCTTGAATGCCCTCCCCAAGTCCTAACCTTAACCATTGGAGGGGAAAACTTGCCACTGACCCAACAGAAACCCAGTGTCAACCTCACCCTACTTCAGCCCTCTGGGATCTGGTCATGAAGGAAAGGAGACAGGAGACAGTGAGACTAGGAGAGGAATCAACCTCAATACTATTGATATGCTGTTCAAACCAGAGAGTTTCTTGTTATTGTCAAAGTCCCACCTCAGGCAGGTGTCAGTCATCAAAGGAGAAACCATTACTTACCTCTTCCATATTTTTAAAATTAATTTGATCATTTTTTTTAACCCATTTTAAAATGCAGCCTTAACCCTCCAATGGGCCATAGATCTAGAGAATTGATGTTAGTCTTACAAGTAGTGACTTGTTATTAGACCTAGAACCCATCTCAGATCCATTGGAGGGTATCCGCTTTAGCCGTGGCTAGATATTACATTAGAATATTCCAATGCGTTTGTCGTTTGGACAGGGTCATGTTTCCAAGTGCTTTCCCAGTAAAGCAGCAGACACTTGATTTTCCCCGAGTCTCTGATTTTTTTTTTGTGTGCTATTAAATATTGAACCATGCTTTTTTTGGAGTGGAGAAATTGTTGGAAAGTAAATGCATCTTTTTAAACAAATAAAACAATTATTTCGTAAGAACTCTGTTTTTCTTATCACACACATTTGGTTGATTTATGTGTTTCTTTGCAAACCATGTTATTTCTCACGGAGCCGTTCATAGCTCAGAAAGAACATGCACTCACAGTAGTTTATCGAAAGGTGCCGTGCGCCACGCCCAACTTTGACCAAGAATAACGTTGCGCAGGTGAACGAACCACTGAGCGGTGCGGCGGAGACATTAGACTGGTAGAGGATAGCAACAATGGATGATGAGAAGGAAACGTATTTACAAGATGACTAAAATGTATGTCGTTTACCCTGTGTAGAATTAATAGCCTATTGATATTTGGCGGCCAAAACTATTTCCAACCAGTATCAACAAAAAGTTTAAACTAGGCTAAATAGCATCAAAAAAGGAGAGTAGGCTATGGAGCAGCTAGGTGGCGCTTGGCTGGATACAAGTGCCCCTTTCCCGGATGAGATGCGGATTTCAGTCCGGAATGCGACATCGATGGCGGAGGCTCGGCTCAACTTGTCCCCCCGAACTAAACTGATTCTGGAGGTCCTGATGGTGTTGATGTGTCTCGGCGCAGTCACAGGTGTGTGTCATCATAACGCAGATGCGCAACTACAAGGAAAACCTTTTATGTTCATAAAGCTCATGAAAATATACTTAATCATTTCGAAAAAGTGAATCACTTTTCAGTTTTCACTGACTTCCAGTTGATATGCGTTTTCTTCATTGTAGCATTAGACGCCCACTATGTTCCCCTCTTCCTTCAATACATTGGGCTCCTATAATGGTTTTAATAAAAAATGTGGGGTTTAAGAGGTCCTAAACCCTGATTAAAAATACCCTGAACACTGATTAAAGATGCTCTGAACACTGATTTGGAGAGCCTTTTATGCCTGTGTAAAATAATCAAGGGGAAACGCTGGCGTGATGAATGCTGTACCAATCCCCGCTGGGTGCTGCTATACATTGGTGCCAGATGTCTCTCTGTGTGATGTGCTTTCTTTTAGAAAGACACTGGCCATGTTTGTGATTAAAGCACCACAAGCATCGAAATGTTGTTTTTGATGTTGCCTTATTCTTTCAATGGAATTTGTAGCAGTGGCTTTTCTTAGAAGAATGCTTTGAGACCTCTACAGGAGGCCTACTCTGAAACGTGCTGTATAAATTAAAGCGGCAATCAGCAGTTGAAACAACAACCAAGCGTTTTCCCTTCCCCCGTTCCTCTACAAAGCTGACAGTTGGGGCTGAAGAAATATAACCACTCTAAAATTCATAGAAGTAGATGTGGATGCAAGGACTGACCATCTAGGAGAACAAAAATATAGTTTTAACCATGTTGAGGCTATATAGTGTCTTTACATTTACTTTGTTTACAAACATTGGTGTAAAACAAGTTTATATTTTGGGTTCTGATGAGGTACGACAGTTGAACTAAGCTCACGAGGCATAAGTTATATTCTTGAAGAATCAATGGATGCATACAGATAACTGCCAAAATAAAGGAAACACTTGAGTAAATGAGGGGATACAAAGTGTATATTGAAAGCAGGTGCTTCAACCCAGGAGTGGTTCCTGAGTTCATTAAGCAATTATCATCCCATCATGCTTAGGGTCATGTATATAAAATGCCCAGTTGCCCATTATTTTGGCTACCATGGCTAGAAGAGATCTCAGTTGTGGGTGTGTCAGTCAGCCAGTCAGTCACCAGATCCCAACCCAACTGAACACTTATGTGAGATTCTGCAGTTTTCCACCATCATCAACAACAACACACCACATTATGGCATTTCTCGTGGAAGAGTGGTGTTTCAACCCTCCAATAAAGTTCCAAACAATTGTAGAATGTATGTCGAGCTGTTCTGACGGCGCGTGGTGGCCCAGCGCCCTATGAAGATGCTTTATGTTGCTTTCCTTTATTTGGGCAGTTACCGGTATCTTTTATTTACAGAGGTGGGACTGAATCACTATTATTTGAGTCACAAGCAAGTCTCAAGTCATGAGGTCCATGTCTCAAGTCCAGTCACAAATAGAACTGGTCGAGTCTGGAGTCAAGTCCAAGTCGTGCATTGTAAGAGCAAGTCAAGTCTCAAGTCAAGTAAAATAAAACATCGATACAATGACTTCAACTACAAATATGTGTCTATTGATTGAGGCTACATGACAGCTCTTTTCATTATTTTGTCTACAACACATTTTTGATGATGTAATAATGAATTTGAACAACATATTCTAAATGCAAGCTTCATAAGTAAATGATCCTTTTGAATCCATTTCGACATAGCAAAAGACCAGCAGGCCTATCTATGCTAGTGATTGTGTTGCTTAATGCCCATTGCTGGTGAGCTTGTAAAGTAAACAGTTAATATTATTTTGGAGCTGTAAATATGTATTTTATGTTAAACCTCTCGCTCTACAATTAGACGTTTGCCGGCACCCGATCCTATAGTTGTACAGCAAATCAACAATCTGTTCGCTAGATCATTGTTTCCTAAACGTTTTGACCGGAGTGTTCAACGCTCGCGAATTCCCGCGTACGCACATATGCACATGCGGACACAATCTGAGCAGATGTAGCCTGTCATTGCCATAGAAATAAGAATTCATACAGCCATAAACGGTTATGTATTTACAAAACACAAGATACAGAAATAAATTGCGTTTTCCACCTGCATTTTGAACTGAAAGTCATTCATGTCAATATCAATTAGGGATATCGTGTCACTTCTCTAGAGTCCAGAGCAAGCAGCATCATAACGCTTCGAACACACCGACGGTGTTTTGGCGCAAAATGGCACGAGGCCTCATCTGGATATGTAAGGCAACAGCAGTTCAACATTCACCTTCTGCTACCATTTCTGTCAAGCAATTAACACATACATTTTGACACATATGTTCGAAAAATCCAACTTATGCACTACACCGAACACACTGCAACTACATCTGCAACGCAATGCTGCAAAGCAAACGCAGCGTTTCATTGGAAATTGATATAATTCTGGTGTTCCAAAATACAATCTGTCTGTTGGTGTGTTCTAAGCGTTACAAGGCTGGAAGCTACTCTACTGTATGCAGCGGAGGTTCAGCATTCGCTATAGGTAGTGGAGGTCGGAAAGCAGGGTCTGTCTGTAGCCTTTCTCTTCCTCACAAACATCTTCATCCCATATGTATTGAAGGCAGTGTGATGTTACAGCTATCTTATGACATTATAGCCAATACGTAGAACTGAGGTACTGTATATATAGCCTAATTAACTCACCCAAACTAGGCCTCACTGAAATATGAAAATGTTCGAATGAAATTGCTTGGTAGCCTGTTGTTCTGGCAAAGATCCTCTGTAACATATTTCTGAGCTGTATATAGATAATATCAACATAGCATCATCCAAAAATGACTATAGCAACTGCAGATAGGCCCCTTTAATGGAAGGTGAAGATCCATGTGACTCTAATGCTGTCATATTATGTGTGTGTGTCTGTAGGTAACATCCTGGTGATTGTGATAGTGGCGGCCACCAAGACCTTCCACTGCGTGACATCAGTGCTCATTATGAACCTGGCCATCAGTGACCTGTTGGTCGGGGTTGGAGTCATGCCCTTCATAGCTCTCTCCATCATGAACAACGGATGGGTCGACTGTACTGTAAGGCTGATCTGGAGCTTCTATTCATCTGTGTGTGTGAGAGTGTGTGTGAGTGTCATTGATGTTATAGTGCCTCTAAGCAGTCATATAGTTAATCTGTAGGTACCATAACCCAGGGGTGTACCATAACCCAGGGGTGTACCATAACCCAGGGGTGTACCATAACCCAGGGGTGTACCATAACCCAGGAGTGTACCATAACCCAGGGTTGTACCATAACCCAGGGGTGTACCATAACCCAGGGGTGTACCATAACCCAGGTGTGGACCATAACCCAGGGGTGGACCATAACCCAGGGGTGGACCATAACCCAGGGGTGGACCATAACCCAGGGGTGGACCATAACCCAGGTGTGGACCATAACCCAGGTGTGGACCATAACCCAGGGGTGTACCATAGCCCAGGTGTGGACCATAACCCAGGGGTGGACCATAACCCAGGGGTGGACCATAACCCAGGGCTGTACCATAACCCAGGGGAGACCAACCCTCCTAATGGAGAGCTACTGGGTTATCAGATGTGTAACTCTCCTGGAGCAGGGTTGTCAGGCGGGTAACTCTCCTGGAGCAGGGTTGTCAGGTGGGTCGCTCTCCTGGAGCAGGGTTGTCAGGCGGGTAACTCTCCTGGAGCAGGGTTGTCAGGCAGGTAACTCTCCTGGAGCAGGGTTGTCAGGTGGGTCGCTCTCCTGGAGCAGGGTTGTCAGGCGGGTAACTCTCCTGGAGCAGGGTTGTCAGGCGGGTAACTCTCCTGGGGCAGGGTTGTCAGGTGGGTAACTCTCCTGGAGCAGGGTTGTCAGGCGGGTAACTCTCCTGGAGCAGGGTTGTCAGGCGGGTAACTCTCCTGGAGCAGGGTTGTCAGGCAGGTAACTCACCTGGAGCAGGGTTGTCAGGTGGGTAACTCTCCTGGAGCAGGGTTGTCAGGTGGGTCGCTCTCCTGGAGCAGGGTTGTCAGGCGGGTAACTCTCCTGGAGCAGGGTTGTCAGGCGGGTAACTCTCCTGGAGCAGAGTTGTCAGGCAGGTAACTCTCCTGGAGCAGAGTTGTCAGGCAGGTAACTCTCCTGGAACAGGGTTGTCAGGCGGGTAACTCTCCTGGAACAGGGTTGTCAGTGGCTGCCCCTTCCATAACACTAGTGAGTTTTTCAAAAGTTTATTTGATCGTCTGTGTGTGAGAAATGTGCCCCATAACAGTGACTGGACTGGTTCATCTGATTCTCCCTACCTTCTGTCTGCTAGGACCTGTGTCTGTATGTGGGGTACACCTCCTCAGTCTACTGTACAGCCTCCGTCCTGACCCTGGCAGCCATCGCCCTGGACCGCTACCACTCTATCATGGACTGTCTGCGCTACAGGTAACTCAATGAGCCTGACTAACTACAAGACTATACATTTGAACCAACTAAAATATATCTAGACAAATGATACAATGCCTTCAGAAAGTATTCCCAGGGGGTGTGAATACTTTCTGAAGGCACTGTACTACTAACTGAAGATCTAGACCAATCAGATCTAAACCTAGGACATCTCATTAGACTATAAATCTAGACCAATCTGTTTTTAACCTAGGACATCTCATTAGACTATAGATCTAGACCAGGGGTGTCAAAGTCAAATGGACGGAGGGCCAAATAAAAAATTTAGCTACAAGCCGAGGGCCGGACTGTTCGAATGTTCATTGAAATTTTTTTAAATGACGCATATAGTCTAGTGAACCTAATTGAACCTACTGAAAACCTAACAAATATATTCCAATATGATCAGATAAATAAAGCAATATTTTCTTATGGCTCTGTCAGTAATCTTTAATTTTCAACAGACACAAAAGACAAATTTCCTTTATATAAAAATCCCCATAACATGAACATTAAATGAAAGAAACCGGTATTCAAGGCACCATCAGTAGCCTATATTTTCTATTTTAGCAAAAGTGGGCTAAATTTACTTCAAAGAAAAAAACAATAATAGCAATTTTCTATCATCCACTCAACTGAAATATTTTTTAAATATAATTGGATTGAAATACAATAAAATAAAGTGCAAAAATCTATTAATCAAAAACAACACTTTGTTTAAGGAGAAGTAACATGCAGTGAAAACAAATATTAAACTTTAACTTTTAAACTTGAACTGAGTAAAAACTCTAAATATGTGATTGCACAGTAATGTTCACTTGTTTGAGGTTGAGGGTGATACTTGGTGGTGTCCCATCTTTTCCACAAGTTCATCAATGTTCGGGGTAAGGCTCTGAGCTGAGGAAATCCTCAGAATTGAGTGGAGGTGTTCAGCAGTAAGTCGACTTCTGTGTGATGTTTTGTTCAAGTTCATCAAAGAAAACAGTTGTTCACACAGGTATGTGCTGCCAAACATAGACAACGTTTGAGCAGCCTGGATGCGCAGCTGGGGCATTGTGTCGGGAGGAAACGGGCGAACTCCGCAGCACCCACTGCCGCATATTTTGCCCTCAGTGCATCATTGCATTGGAGGTCAATCAACTCCATTTGGAGGTTTGGTGGTGAGCTTTCCACGTCAACAGCAAATGGGTTACCGAGCAGTTCCAACCTGCTTTTTTGTGCTTCAAAGTCAGCAAATCGGCGTCGAAAGTCAGCGGCAAGCATACCTATTTTATCAGCCAACTGTGCGCTCGGGAACGCACTGGTAGAGAGCTTCTCTTTCATGGTCTGGCAGCTGGGAAAGTGGCTCAAATTTTCTTTCCGCATCTGCGTCTCCCACAGAGTCAGTTTGGTTTTAAATGCCTTCACTGTACTGTACATATCAGAGATGACACGATCCCGACCCTGCAGCTGCAAGTTCATTGCATTCAGATGACTCGTAATGTCACACAGAAAAGCCATTTCACACAGAAACATTTCGTCTCGGAGTTGTGTTGTGTCTTTCCCTTTGCTGTCCAAGAACAGACAAATCTCCTCACGAAGCTCGAAACATCTTTGAAGCACCTTTCCCTGGCTTAGCCATCGCACCTCTGTGTGATAAGGCAAATCACCATGCTCCGTTTCTAACTCCGTCAGAAATGCCTTGAACTGGCGGTGATTCAAACCTTTGGCTCTGATAAAGTTAACTGTGCGCGTGATGATGCTCATTACATGCTCCATTTTCAAGGCTTTACCGCACAACGCTTCCTGGTGTATGATACAATGATAAGCTGTCAGCTCACCTGTCGCGTTTTCCTCTTGCATCTTTTCCCGTATCTTTGCCACCAGTCCGCTCCTGTGTCCACACATCGCAGGTGCTCCGTCGGTTGTCAAACCCACGAGTTTTTCCCAAGGCAGCTCCATCTCATTTACACATCTTGACACCTCTTCATACAAATCATGCCCCGTAGTTGTGCCATGCATAGGACGTAAAGCCAAAAACTCCTCTGTCACGCTTAGGCTGGAGTCCACTCCGCGGATGAAAATTGACAACTGGGCAATGTCAGAAATGTCGGTGCTCTCATCCACAGCCAAGGAATATGCAATGAAATCTTTTCCCTTTTTCACAAGCTGCTCTTTTAGATTGATGGACAACTGGTCTACTCTCTCGGCAATGGTGTTTCTGCTCAGACTCACATTTAAAAAGAGTTGCCTTTTTTCTGGGCAAACTTCGTCACAAACTTTAATCATGCAGTTTTTGATGAAATCCCCCTCCGTAAATGGCCGGGCTGATTTAGCGATCTCTTCTGCCAAAATAAAACTGGCCTTGACAGCAGCCTGGCCTTGTGATTTGGCTTTTTTGAACAGAGCCTGTCGAGATTTGAGGCCTCGTTTTAATTCCTCTGCCTTTTGTAGCCTTTGTTCCATGTCCATATTCTTGTTTTTGTCCGCGTGTTTCGTTTCATAATGTCGTCTCAGATTATACTCTTTCAGTACCGCCACACTTTCTCCACACAGAAGACACACAGGTTTTCCAGCTACCTCCGTGAACAAATACTCCGACTCCCACCTTGTTTGAAACCCCGGTTCTCAGTGTCCACCTTCCGTTTTGCCATTTTTGATGGGTATCTGAAAGTTAATTTTACTGTGATGCTGACAACTGCTGTGCCAATAAATATTGAAATGAAGCAGCCTACTGCTCGGTGCGTCACCGTTGCATTGTGGGAAATGTAGTATTGGTGCGTGTAAAAGATCTGCGGGCTGCCGGCTTGCTGCGGTCTGCGGGCCGGTTCTAATAACAAATCAAGATCATCCCAGGGGCCGTAAAAAACCTTCTCGCGGGCCGGATGTGGCCCGCGGGCCTTGACTCTGACATATGTGATCTAGACCAATCTGTTTTTAACCTAGGACATCTCATTAGACTATAGATCTATACCAATCAGATTTAAACCTAGGACATCTGATTAGACTATAGACCAATCAGATCTAAACCTAGGACATCGCATTAGACTATAGACCAATCAGATCTAAACCCAGGACATCTCATTAGACTATATACCAATCCGATCTAAACCTAGGATATCTCATTAGATTATAGACCAATCCGATCTAAACCTAGGACATCTCATTAGACTATAGACCAATCAGATCTAAACCTAGGACATCTCATTAGACTATAGACCAATCCGATCTAAACCTAGGACATCTCATTAGACTATAGACCAATCAGATCTAAACCTAGGACATCTCATTAGATTATAGACCAATCAGATCTAAACCTAGGACATCTCATTAGACTATAGATCTAGATTAGAAACAGTTAAATCAAGCACAGACATTTCCTTCAGTAAATGGAACTTTTCTAGTTATTTTGATGATTATTCCAGTTCCCACTGTACCCTATGGAGGAAGTGTGCTGTGGTGCTGTGGATCTGGCTCCAGGCCCTGGTCACCAGCTGTCCTCCTCTGCTGGGCTGGAGCACTGTGTCCTACATGGCTCCCATGTACAGGTTGGTGTAGGTTCCATTCCCGCTGGGGTCAAATATACTAACAATGTATGATCTCAAAATGTATGGAATGTCAGCACTAAAATGTATGTTTGCTTTAGATAAAAGCCTGCATTGCCCTTATTAATGTGTAATATTTTCAGTGAGTACAATGTATCAATAATTGCTATTACTCATTCTTACAGTGTTGCATAACAGTGATCATTTCCAATACTTGTTACACTGTGCAGTACTTCCAATACTTGTTACACTGTGCAGTACTTCCAATACTTGTTACACTGTGCAGTACTTCCAATACTTGTTACACTGTGCAGTACTTCCAATACTTGTTACACTGTGCAGTACTTCCAATACTTGTTACACTGTGCAGTACTTCCAATACTTGTTACACTGTGCAGTACTTCCAGGACATGTTACACTGTGCAGTACTTCCAATACTTGTTACACTGTGCAGTACTTCCAATACTTGTTACACTGTGCAGTACTTCCAGGACATGTTACACTGTGCAGTACTTCCAGGACATGTTACACTGTGCAGTACTTCCAGGACATGTTACACTGTGCAGTACTTCCAGGACATGTTACAGTAATAAGGTCACTAATGTAAACTATCCCCATGTACTATTATTTCAGCTGTGCGGTGAACTGGAAGAGCAGTCCCAGCTACACAGCCTTCATGGCTGCCCTGTCCTTCCTCATGCCTGCTGCAGTAATCCTCTTCTGTTACGTCATCATCGTCCGTGTAGCCCGGAGCCACGCCAGGAGGATCCACAACCTGGAGGACCAGCTGCAGAGAAACACTGGAATGCCGAGCTCCTCCTTCCCGACCGAGAGTACTTCTGAGCGGACTAGTCCGAGGTGTCTAGGTGCCCACGGTCCTTCCACCTCCAGGCTGGTGTATCATCTGAGTGGGCGGTTTGTATCGGAGACCCATGGAGAGGTTGGGGACGAGGTTCCTTCAGGGTCAGATCATACTGCTGGAGCTCCACAGACCTCCAACCACCCAGACTCTACCTCCAGCTCCAATGCTGCATCCCGGAGACTGTTCTCCTTCCTGGCCCAACACGCCCCCCATGGCCACCCCCATCCGCCCCACCAGAACTCCAACTCCAATCACCTCCAGCACCACGGGGTTGTACGTCTCTTCCTGGTTATCGCCGCCTTCTTCCTGTGTTGGACTCCATATATAGGCGTTGCGCTAGTCCAGGCCACGGAGACCGCCCTATCGTGTAAGTCCTCCTTAGTCCCGCCCTCAGCGGTTACCTTCTCCTATTGGTTGGTTCTGTTGAACTCAGACATCAATCCTGTGCTGTATGCTCTGCTCAGTCAGAGGTTCCAGGGGGCTCTGCGGTGCCTGAAGCAGAAGATCAGAGTGCGTCTTGGGGGGAACGTGGTGGGGAGTGGGGGAGGCGAGACCAGGGGGGAGGGAGAGGAGGGGAGGAGCAGTGAACCATGTGACCCATGTACTCTGACTTCCGTCCATCCCCGCCCCCAGTGGCCCCTCCCCCATCCTGGCCTAGTATGTTCTGGATCTGGGTCTAACATCCACAACCCACCTGTAGGAGAGGGGCTGAGACGGGCCTACTGCTCTTCCGTCTTCACAGTCGACTCCAACTTCTCGGACAGCTCCAGGGAGCGTGTGTGTGGTGTGTTCCGCCCCGGTAGCTCCGCCTCTTCCTCCACCTCCTCCTGCCCCCTGTGGCAGGACTCAGTTGGAGGAGGTGGGGAGAGGAGTTCAAACAGGAGGTTGGAGTGCCTGCAGGTCCCCACCAGGACAGCAGAGGGCAGCAGTCTGCCGTTCTCTGCAGCCACCAGAGACAGACAGGCAACCTTCTTCTATGGACAGATCACAGTGAGGGTAGAGCATGATGTATGCTAGTTGGAGCGGATTAAGATCTTTATGAACCATCCATCTGTCATTGATCAAGGCACTTAACCCCGAATGAAACGTCTCCAGGAGTGCTGTACTATGACTTACCCTGCGCTCCAACCTCAGAGGACGTGGGGTAAAACAGAAGACTAACGGCTCTATCCAATCAGATCCGCTTTAGCCGACATCAGCATAGCAGTTGTTTTGATGGTGTCAGAGGCAGAACTGCGTTAGAGCTGTCAAATCCACAAGTGGCTCCCGGCATTATACCTATAACAGACATTGCCATTGGCTGCACAGAGTCTGATTAACAGAAATCCTATACAGTCTTGTTTACAAGTTTGAATAGTGGAGTGTGAGATGTAATCTACACCTCCATTAGAAACACTGGAATGTGAGATGTAATCTACACCTCCATTAGAAACACTGGAATGTGAGATGTAATCTACACCTCCATTAGAAACACTGGAATGTGAGATGTAATCTACACCTCCATTAGAAACACTGGAATGTGAGATGTAATCTACACCTCCATTAGAAACACTGTAATGTGAGATGTAATCTACACCTCCATTAGAAACACTGGAATGTGAGATGTAATCTACACCTCCATTAGAAACACTGGAATGTGAGATGTAATCTACACCTCCATTAGAAACACTGGAATGTGAGATGTAATCTATACCTCCATTAGGAACACTGGAATGTGAGATGTAATCTACACCTTCATTAGAAACACTGGAATGTGAGATGTAATCTACACCTCCATTAGAAACACTGGAATGTGAGATGTAATCTACACCTCCATTAGAAACAGTGGAATGTGAGATGTAATCTACACCTCCATTAGGAACACTGGAATGTGATATGTAATCTACACCTCCATTAGAAACACTGGAATGTGAGATGTAATCTACACCTCCATTAGAAACACTGGAATGTGAGATGTAATCTACACCTCCATTAGAAACACTGGAATGTGAGATGTAATCTACACCTCCATTAGAAACACTGGAATGTGAGATGTAATCTACACCTCCATTAGAAACACTGGAATGTGAGATGTAATCTACACCTCCATTAGAAACACTGGAATGTGAGATGTAATCTACACCTCCATTAGAAACACTGGAATGTGAGATGTAATCTACACCTCCATTAGGAACACTGGAATGTGAGATGTAATCTACACCTCCATTAGAAACACTGGAATGAGAGATGTAATCTATACCTTCATTAGAAACACTGTAAAGTGAGATGTAATCTACACCTCCATTAGAAACACTGGAATGTGAGATGTAATCTACACCTTCATTAGGAACACTGGAATGTGAGATGTAATCTACACCTCCATTAGAAACACTGGAATGTGAGATGTAATCTACACCTCCATTAGAAACACTGGAATGTGAGATGTAATCTACACCTCCATTAGAAACACTGGAATGTGAGATGTAATCTACACCTCCATTAGAAACACTGGAATGTGAGATGTAATCTACACCTCCATTAGAAACACTGGAATGTGAGATGTAATCTACACCTCCATTAGAAACACTGGAATGTGAGATGTAATCTACACCTTCATTAGAAACACTGGAATGTGAGATGTAATCTACACCTTCATTAGAAACACTGGAATGTGAGATGTAATCTACACCTTCATTAGGATGATATAAATTCCCCTTCTTTTGGTTAAATTAGTTTTTTATTTGAAAATAATTGTTTCAGGGAGCTGAACTTCTAACATGAGTGTGGCTTCTTGACAAGCAGCTGTGCTCCCCTGTGTAAATTAAATCTGTTATACTGTCTAGTTCCTTTTCCTTTGTACATTAAATCTGTTATACTGTCTAGTTCCTTTTCCTTTGTAAATTAAATCTGTTATACTGTCTAGTTCCTTTTCCTTTGTAAATTAAATCTGTTATACTGTCTAGTTCCTTTATAAATTAAATCTGTTATACTGTCTAGTTCCTTTTCCTTTGTAAATTAAATCTGTTATACTGTCTAGTTCCTTTGTAAATTAAATCTGTTATACTGTCTAGTTCCTTTGTAAATTAAATCTGTTATACTGTCTAGTTCCTTTGTAAATTAAATCTGTTATACTGTCTAGTTCCTTTGTAAATTAAATCTGTTATACTGTCTAGTTCCTTTTCCTTTGTAAATTAAATCTGTTATACTGTCTAGTTCCTTTGTACATTAAATCTGTTATACTGTCTAGTTCCTTTGTAAATTAAATCTGTTATACTGTCTAGTTCCTTTTCCTTTGTACATTAAATCTGTTATACTGTCTAGTTCCTTTATAAATTAAATCTGTTATACTGTCTAGTTCCTTTGTAAATTAAATCTGTTATACTGTCTAGTTCCTTTGTAAATTAAATCTGTTATACTGTCTAGTTCCTTTATAAATTAAATCTGTTATACTGTCTAGTTCCTTTGTAAATTAAATCTGTTATACTGTCTAGTTCCTTTGTAAATTACATCTATTATACTGTCTAGTTCCTTTGTACATTAAATCTGTTATACTGTCTAGTTCCTTTATAAATTAAATCTGTTATACTGTCTAGTTCCTTTGTAAATTAAATCTGTTATACTGTCTAGTTCCTTTGTAAATTAAATCTATTATACTGTCTAGTTCCTTTGTACATTAAATCTGTTATACTGTCTAGTTCCTTTATAAATTAAATCTGTTATACTGTCTAGTTCCTTTTCCTTTGTACATTAAATCTGTTATACTGTCTAGTTCCTTTATAAATTAAATATGTTATACTGTCTAGTTCCTTTATAAATTAAATCTGTTATACTGTCTAGTTCCTTTGTAAATTAAATCTGTTATACTGTCTAGTTCCTTTGTAAATTAAATCTGTTATACTGTCTAGTTCCTTTGTAAATTAAATCTGTTATACTGTCTAGTTCCTTTGTACATTAAATCTGTTATACTGTCTAGTTCCTTTGTAAATTAAATCTGTTATACTGTCTAGTTCCTTTGTACATTAAATCTGTTATACTGTCTAGTTCCTTTGTAAATTTAATCTGTTATACTGTCTAGTTCCTTTATAAATTAAATCTGTTATACTGTCTAGTTCCTTTGTAAATTAAATCTGTTATACTGTCTAGTTCCTTTGTAAATTAAATCTGTTATACTGTCTAGTTCCTTTGTAATTAAATCTGTTATACTGTCTAGTTCCTTTGTAAATTAAATCTGTTATACTGTCTAGTTCCTTTGTAAATTAAATCTGTTATACTGTCTAGTTCTTTGTAAATTAAATATGTTATTTGTAAATTAAATCTGTTATACTGTCTAGTTCCTTTGTACATTAAATCTGTTTTGTACATTAAATCTGTTATACTGTCTAGTTCCTTTGTAAATTTAATCTGTTATACTGTCTAGTTCCTTTGTAAATTACATCTGTTATACTGTCTAGTTCCGTTTCCTTTGTAAATTAAATCTGTTATACTGTCTAGTTCCTTTGTAAATTTAATCTGTTATACTGTCTAGTTCCTTTATAAATTAAATCTGTTATACTGTCTAGTTCCTTTGTAAATTAAATCTGTTATACTGTCTAGTTCCTTTGTAAATTAAATCTGTTATACTGTCTAGTTCCTTTGTAAATTAAATCTGTTATACTGTCTAGTTCCTTTGTAAATTAAATCTGTTATACTGTCTAGTTCCTTTGTAAATTAAATCTGTTATACTGTCTAGTTCCTTTGTAAATTACATCTGTTATACTGTCTAGTTCCGTTTCCTTTGTAAATTAAATCTGTTATACTGTCTAGTTCCTTTGTAAATTTAATCTGTTATACTGTCTAGTTCCTTTATAAATTAAATCTGTTATACTGTCTAGTTCCTTTGTAAATTAAATCTGTTATACTGTCTAGTTCCTTTGTAAATTAAATCTGTTATACTGTCTAGTTCCTTTGTAATTAAATCTGTTATACTGTCTAGTTCCTTTGTAAATTAAATCTGTTATACTGTCTAGTTCCTTTGTAAATTAAATCTGTTATACTGTCTAGTTCCTTTGTAAATTACATCTGTTATACTGTCTAGTTCCGTTTCCTTTGTAAATTAAATCTGTTATACTGTCTAGTTCCTTTGTACATTAAATCTGTTATACTGTCTAGTTCCTTTGTAAATTTAATCTGTTATACTGTCTAGTTCCTTTATAAATTAAATCTGTTATACTGTCTAGTTCCTTTGTAAATTAAATCTGTTATACTGTCTAGTTCCTTTGTAAATTAAATCTGTTATACTGTCTAGTTCCTTTGTAATTAAATCTGTTATACTGTCTAGTTCCTTTGTAAATTAAATCTGTTATACTGTCTAGTTCCTTTGTAAATTAAATCTGTTATACTGTCTAGTTCCTTTGTAAATTACATCTGTTATACTGTCTAGTTCCGTTTCCTTTGTAAATTAAATCTGTTATACTGTCTAGTTCCTTTGTTTAGTTATTTCCTTTTCACATGTTCGACATATAGGGACAATTCAACACATTCTAAAACACACATTGCAAATCCCATAAAAAAATATATATATATATTTTATACTAATCCAGTAAACTAATAAATATATATATTTTATACTAATCCAGTAAACTAATAAATATATTCAAAAATAATATTTTTAAATAGTACATGTGATTACACTTGTTGAAGAACTAACTGATCTAACACACAGCGTCATCGTGTAATCCAACCACGCTGTGTTCTTCTTCAGATGTGATAATCAATATGTTGAAGAACTAACTGATCTAACACACGGCGTCATCATGTAATCCAACCACACTGTGTTCTTCTTCAGATGTGATAATCAATATGTTGAAGAACTAACTGATCTAACACACAGCGTCATCATGTAATCCAACCACACTGTGTTCTTCTTCAGATGTGATAATCATATGTTGCATTTATTATTTCAGTGTAAAAAGTCAGCTTCATTCCTTACAAAGGTTTACAGTTATGTCTAGCAATAATTCCAGAGGAATACAATATCATGATTATATTGTCATTACGAAGAATGACAATGAGAGATTACAGTGCTGATGTAGTACTTCTATTCAGGGTTGGGCTCAGTACCATTACAATTCAGACAATTTGGGACTGAAATTCCAATTCCAAACTACAATTCAAATGTTCCTCAATGCTTTTCAATGAGGGGAATTGGAATTTCAGTTTATTTCCAGAATTGACTGAATTGAAATGGAACTGAGCCCAACCCTGTACTCTATTGCAGAACAAAAAGAATAGGCAGTGAAGTGAATGGACTGCTCAGTTATATCTGGTCATCTCTGCATGCTTGTTCTGTAGATGTCATGTCAGTCGCTCGCTGTCCCTTCACATCAGTGGTCAAACTAAATGCAGAAATAGAAAAACATGTCCATTTACTAAGATGCATCTCAGAGTTCATTCAAGATGGATGAGTGCAATAAGAATGGTTGTAGTGTGAGGCTGTGGCATAACCAGTCTGATCGTGCCTCCCTCTGAACAAATAGAACAGACAGATAATAGCACATGGTGAGTGTTGAGCAGTGGTCATGTATACATTCACAACAAGGCAGAGGTTCTGCCCACTTCCTGTTTGAAGCCGCGCCTACATTTTGGTCTGTGTTTTGCTCGGTTCGTTACCTCATCAGTAATCTCTTCTTCTCTGGACCTTGGAGGTTGATGGGAACATGATGTTGACACCTGAAGGACAACAGGGACATGCCCACCAGAACTCCGTCTCTCCTGGTTCTCTTCTTCTCTGGACCTTGGAGGTTGATGGGAACATGATGTTGACACCTGAGGGACAACAGGGACATGCCCACCAGAACTCAGTCTCTCCTGGTTCTCTTCTTCTCTGGACCTTGAAGGTTGATAGGAACATGATGTTGACACCTGAGGGACAACAGGGACATGCCCACCAGAACTCAGTCTCTCCTGGTTCTCTTCTTCTCTGGACCTTGAAGGTTGATAGGAACATGATGTTGACACCTGAGGGACAACAGGGACATGCCCACCAGAACTCCGTCTCTCCTGGTTCTCTTCTTCTCTGGACCTTGAAGGTTGATAGGAACATGATGTTGACACCTGAGGGACAACAGGGACATGCCCACCAGAACTCCGTCTCTCCTGGTTCTCTTCTTCTCTGGACCTTGAAGGTTGATAGGAACATGATGTTGACACCTGAGGGACAACAGGGACATGCCCACCAGAACTCAGTCTCTCCTGGTTCTCTTCTTCTCTGGACCTTGGAGGTTGATGGGAACATGATGTTGACACCTGAGGGACAACAGGGACATGCCCACCAGAACTCAGTCTCTCCTGGTTCTCTTCTTCTCTGGACCTTGAAGGTTGATAGGAACATGATGTTGACACCTGAGGGACAACAGGGACATGCCCACCAGAACTCAGTCTCTCCTGGTTCTCTTCTTCTCTGGACCTTGAAGGTTGATAGGAACATGATGTTGACACCTGAGGGACAACAGGGACATGCCCACCAGAACTCAGTCTCTCCTGGTTATCTTCTTCTCTGGACCTTGGAGGTTGATGGGAACATGATGTTGACACCTGAGGGACAACAGGGACATGCCCACCAGAACTCAGTCTCTCCTGGTTCTCTTCTTCTCTGGACCTTGAAGGTTGATAGGAACATGATGTTGACACCTGAGGGACAACAGGGACATGCCCACCAGAACTCAGTCTCTCCTGGTTCTCTTCTTCTCTGGACCTTGAAGGTTGATAGGAACATGATGTTGACACCTGAGGGACAACAGGGACATGCCCACCAGAACTCCGTCTCTCCTGGTTCTCTTCTTCTCTGGACCTTGAAGGTTGATAGGAACATGATGTTGACACCTGAGGGACAACAGGGACATGCCCACCAGAACTCCGTCTCTCCTGGTTCTCTTCTTCTCTGGATCTTGAAGGTTGATGGGATCATGATGTTAAAGCCAGAATGCCCATCATCAGTCTGACAAAAACTGACAAAAACATGTAACTATTATTAGTCTGTCAATCTATCCTTGTCTTTTGAAAAGCAAAGGCAAGTTCGCAAGTCTTCCCAGGCATGATGTAAATACATGTATCAGTCCAATGGAATGACCTTGAGGTATTGCTAAATGACGTGAGCCCATGCACCAACTCTGATGACTTCTAAAATGGTGGAGGTCAAGTAGGAAATAATTGTTTGTTGATTGTGAAATGAACAAACATTGATATCAGTGCTTTTTGCAGTGAAATGAAAAGGTCTTGAACAGACCCAGACGGACTGACAGACCAACAGAAAGGTTTCCAGGCAGAAACTAGTGAGAGGGAAGGGGAAAGAGAGAGGGCGGAGGGCAGAGGTCGACCATGCAGGGCATCATGGCAATCAAGTGTCCAAGGTGTGTGTGTGTGTGTGTATCGGTATGTGTGTCTGTACACTGTATGTGTGTCTGTATCTGTCCATCTGTCCATTCATCCATTCGTGTGCGTGTTTGCCTCTGCCTGTCTGTTTCAGTGTGTCCGTCCATCCCTCCACATTAAACAGTGGTCAGTGTGTAAAGGTAGACATGGAGGGCCTTGCTCTCCTGCTCCAGTTGAGGCTGGAGCCGGGCCCTGCCTCCTCCTCAGCTGGTTCCTCCCGTTTACTCTGCAGCTTAGCATGGAGCTGGATGAAGCACTGGTCCCAGTCCTCTGGAAGCAGCAACATCAGGAAGCCCAGGCAGATGATCAACACGGCGATCAGACGCACTGCGTTGAAGTGGATCTCACATGTGTACAGGTCAACCACTGGAACACAACATAACAAGGGCTTATATTACCTAGAACTTAATGATCAGGCCTTCATAACGTAACGCTGACAGAAGTGACATAACATTAACACAAACAGGTCCCCAACACAACACATCAATCTGAATCAACACTAGGGGAGTTGGGGGAAGTTGAGTCAAAGGGGGAAGTTGAGACACCCTTGTTTCAGGGGTAAGTTGTGCCAAGAGATGGACAAGCTATGTTTTCAAAACTGTAATGTTTTCATGAATTCTGATTATTTCCAGGGAAATAGGAAAGTTAACCAGGGAGGCCGGGATTCAATTTCATCGCGGATTATAGGCATTGCTGCTTTTAAAAGCAATTTCCCGATTGAACCGGCAGATGCAGCGTTTACCGTGAATGGGATCTCTGTGAATGTGGTAACATTACCTTTAAAAACCACAACTCCTAGAATTGAATCCCGGCCTGAGTTAAGGTTGTTCCATTGGATGGGATAAATATCTGGAGAAAAGGACAAGGACACAGTAGAGTTGGAGGAGAAGGAGCAGAGACTTACTGGCATTGACAGGGACACTCAGGACGATGCCCAGAGAGATTAATGTGGGGTACGTGATGGCAATGCCAAAGTTCACCAGGATATTGAAAGCTGTGGAGGAGAAAAAGTTCAACTTTACTTATTTACTACAACTATTTCACTCACAGTCAAAAAGAGAAACTAGTCAGCAACTTTTCAATAGAGCTCAATTCATTGGGTGGGCGGGAGGGGGGTTTGTATCAGTCTCCACACTGGTAGAGGGTTGTATCAGTCTCTATACTGGTTGCAGGTTTGCATCAGTCTCCACACTGGTTGAGGTTTGCACCGGTCTCTACACTGTTTGAGGTTTGCACCAGTCCCTACACTGGTTGAGGTTTGCACCAGTCTCTACACTGGTTGAGGTTTGCACCAGTCTCTACACTGGTTGAGGTTTGCACCAGTCTCTACACTGGTTGAGGTTTGCACCAGTCTCTACACTGGTTGAGGTTTGCACCAGTCCCTACACTGGTTGAGGTTTGTATCAGTCTCCATACTGGTTGAGGTTTGCACCAGTCTCTACACTGGTTGCATGTTTGTATCAGTCTCTACACTGGTTGAGGTTTGCATCAGTCTCCACACTGGTTGAGGTTTGTATCAGTCTCTACACTGGTTGTGGTTTGCATCAGTCTCTACACTGGTTGAGGTTTGCATCAGTCTCCACACTGGTTGAGGTTTGCATCAGTCTCTACACTGGTTGAGGTTTGTATCAGTCTCTACACTGGTTGAGGTTTGCATCAGTCTCCACACTGGTTGAGGTTTGCATCAGTCTCTACACTGGTTGAGGTTTGCATCAGTCTCCACACTGGTTGAGGTTTGTATCAGTCTCTACACTGGTTGCAGGTTTGCATCAGTTTCCATACTGGTTGCAGGTTTGCATCAGTCTCTATACTGGTTGAGGTTTGCATCAGTCTCTACACTGGTTGAGGTTTGCATCAGTCTCTACACTGGTTGAGGTTTGCATCAGTCTCCACACTGAAAGTAATCTCCAGAAGTCCGTGCTTACCAAAGAGCAGGCCTGCTACCCCACAGAGGTATAACCAGGGGATGTCCTCAAGAGAACCAAAGTATTCCACATGGGTGAAGTACAGGATGACTGGCACAAAGCTGATGAACACAAAATTAGCCCCGCCGACGATCGTCAGAAAGAGCGCTGCCTCCCCAAACTTGGCACTGCCCAGGACCATTTTAAAGAGCACCTGTGGAGAGAGAGACAAATAGGATCAAATCAAATTGTATTTGTCACACGCGCCAATTACAACAGGTGTAGAACCTACCGTTAAATGCTTACTTACAAGCCCTTAACCAACAATGCAGTTGAAGAAATAGAGTTAAGAAAACATTTACTAAATAAACTAAAGTTTTAATAAATTATTAAATCAAAAACGTAACACAAGAAAATTATGTAACAATGATGAGGGTATTTATATATTTTTAAGTTTTCCTTTATTTAACCAGGCAAGTCAGTTAAGAACAAATTCTTATTTTCAATGACGGTCTAGGAACCGTTGGTTAACTGCCTGTTCAGGGGAAGAAAAACAGATTTGTACCTTGTCAGCTCGGGGATTTCAACTTGCAACCTTCCGGTTACTAGTCCAACACTCTAACCACTAGGCTACCCTGCTGCCCCATATACAGGGGGTACAGAGTCAATGTGCGGGGTTACAGGTTAGCCGAGGTAATTTGTAAAGTGACTATGCATAGATAATAAACAGCGAGTAGATGCAGTGTAAAAACAAAGAGGGGACCGTGATCCAGGGGGCGAGGGAAAGGGATAGAGGAGAGTGATAGGAGGGAGGGAGTTGATGCATCAGGTATTGTAGGTACCTCATACATTCACCCCCTTTTCCGCCCCCTTAACGAGAACATGCGGGCAGACCAAAGAGAGAGGGTGTACCTGCCAACCGTCTCCCTGGCCTGGCACTCTGCCACCGCTGTCTGTTGACCACATTAGGCCATTGTGACAGAGGGGCAGGAGATGCCAGAGCAGCTATATTATAGAACAGGAGACACCACAGAACAGCTATATTATAGAACAGGAGACACCACAGAACAGCCATATTATAGAACAGGAGACACCACAGAGCAGCTATATTATAGAACAGGAGACACCACAGAGCAGCTATATTATAGAACAGGAGACACCACAGAGCAGCTATATTATAGAACAGGAGACACCACAGAGCAGCTATATTATAGAACAGGAGACACCACAGAACAGCTATATTATAGAACAGGAGACACCACAGAGCAGCTATATTATAGAACAGGAGACACCACAGAACAGCTATATTATAGAACAGGAGACACCACAGAGCAGCTATATTATAGAACAGGAGACACCACAGAGCAGCTATATTATAGAACAGGAGACACCACAGAGCAGCTATATTATAGAACAGGAGACACCACAGAGCAGCTATATTATAGAACAGGAGACACCACAGAGCAGCTATATTATAGAACAGGAGACACCACAGAGCAGCTATATTATAGAACAGGAGACACCACAGAACAGCTATATTATAGAACAGGAGACACCACAGAACAGCCATATTATAGAACAGGAGACACCACAGAGCAGCTATATTACAGAACAGGAGACACCACAGAGCAGCCATATTATAGAACAGGAGACACCACAGAGCAGCTATATTATAGAACAGGAGACACCACAGAACAGCCATATTATAGAACAGGAGACACCACAGAACAGCTATATTATAGAACAGGAGACACCACAGAACAGCTATATTATAGAACAGGAGACACCACAGAACAGCTATATTATAGAACAGGAGACACCACAGAACAGCTATATTATAGAACAGGAGACACCACAGAACAGCTATATTATAGAACAGGAGACACCACAGAACAGCTATATTATAGAACAGGAGACACCACAGAACAGCTATATTATAGAACAGGAGACACCACCGAGCAGCTATATTATAGAACAGGAGACACCACAGAACAGCTATATTATAGAACAGGAGACACCACAGAGCAGCTATATTATAGAACAGGAGACACCACAGAACAGCCATATTATAGAACAGGATACACCACAGAACAGCCATATTATAGAACAGGAGACACCACAGAACAGCTATATTATAGAACAGGAGACACCACAGAACAGCCATATTATAGAACAGGAGACACCACAGAACAGCTATATTATAGAACAGGAGACACCACAGAACAGCTATATTATAGAACAGGAGACACCACAGAACAGCCATATTATAGAACAGGAGACACCACAGAACAGCTATATTATAGAACAGGAGACACCACAGAACAGCTATATTATAGAACAGGAGACACCACAGAGCAGCCATATTATAGAACAGGAGACACCACAGATCAGCTATATTATAGAACAGGAGACACCACAGAGCAGCCATATTATAGAACAGGAGACACCACAGAACAGCTATATTATAGAACAGGAGACACCACAGAACAGCCATATTATAGAACAGGAGACACCACAGAACAGCTATATTATAGAACAGGAGACACCACAGAACAGCTATATTATAGAACAGGAGACACCACAGAACAGCCATATTATAGAACAGGAGACACCACAGAACAGCTATATTATAGAACAGGAGACACCACAGAACAGCCATATTATAGAACAGGAGACACCACAGAACAGCTATATTATAGAACAGAAGACACCACAGAACAGCCATATTATAGAACAGGAGACACCACAGAACAGCTATATTATAGAACAGGAGACACCACAGAACAGCTATATTATAGAACAGAAGACACCACAGAACAGCCATATTATAGAACAGGAGACACCACAGAACAGCTATATTATAGAACAGAAGACACCACAGAACAGCCATATTATATACCCATCAACCCCTCTTTTTGTCTGTTTGTCCTCCACGGGCAGTCACCAGTGTTTCCTAAACTGGGTACTGGGGACCCAAAGGGGTGCAGGTGCACGTCTGTCTGTCTGTCTGTCTGTCTGTCTGTCTGTCTGTCTGTCTGTCTGTCTGTCTGTCTGTCTGTCTGTCTGTCTGTCTGTCTGTCTGTCTGTCTGTCTGTCTGTCTGTCTGTCTGTCTGTCTGTCTGTCCAACTTGGCTATATATTTGGCCATCATACTGACACTGAATGTCAGGTTCTGGAGGCCTATCAATGCACAAACACCAAACTACATACCCCACACATCCATCCATCTGTCCATTCAGAATCTATAAGGATCTGCCTGTCACAGTCTGAACATCTGCAGGTCTATCAAATGAAACACCAAATTACGGCCCGTTTAGCCCAGCCCAGATGTTTTAGAATGCTTCATAGTATTTCATAATATCTAATCTAGTCTCCTGTTACCTGATTATATAAGGAACACATCTAAGGAGACTCACGAGCCTGTCCCTGTATGCACAAAGACTCCTTACATGAGACCTAACATTGCTCCTAATCTGTATTTCATAAAGGAGGATGTTTGCGTGATTTTTTCTTTGAAACGTTTTGAGGACATCTTCATCTCACTGAAGGAGGAAAGAAAAATGGAGACACATAAAAGGTCTCAGATGACACACCCCCTTTCAATCACAAAGAATAACCATGTATTTATTAATTTCAACCACAAAGAATAACCATGTATTCATTCCTTTCAACCACAAAGAATAACCATGTTTTCATTCATTTCAATCACAAAGAATAACCATGTTTTCATTCCTTTCAACCACAAAGAATGAGGTGTTCCTTTGATTCTGTCTTTTAAGAGAAGACTGTACCATGTCTCACAGTTAAGCAAACAAATGTGTCCTGTGTGTGAGAATGTGTGTGTGTTTGTGTGTTTGTTCATAGAGTAGAGAAGTACCTTGTAGAGTGCAGACATAGAAGCGGAGGCCACAACGAAGGTGATCCCCATGACAGAGTGGCTGTGGAAGCCGTCAGCGTAGGTCATCATCACGATGCCAGCGATGGCAAAGATGGCCGCCACGATCTGCACAGGGAAAGGTGGAGAGGACATATTACAATATATACCACTTAGCAGGTTTTTTTAAGGAGTGGGGCACTGCTTACATTTTATTGGATAGGATAGTGTAGAAGGAGGAAGGGGAGGGTTGAACCTGGATGTGGACATGAAGCTACTGTATGGTCAGGGTAAAGGTTGAATTCTTTCACTTTGAATTCAAGCTGGATTTATTCATAGTTTGAAAGCACAAGTATCTCAAATGCAGTTCAATCTACCATAAATACATTTTACTGCTTAGATAGAAGAGTCACTGTTGACTTGACACACCAGGATCCACTTCTGATGCACTTTTACACTGGTCTGAGATCAGATCATCAAACAGTAAGTACTGAATGTGTCCCAAATGGCACCCTATTCCTCTGGGCCCTGGTCACAAGTAGTGCACTATAAAGGGAATATGGTGTAATTTGGGACACAGCCTAAGACAGGTAGTAAAACCTGGAGCAGCCTTGAGCCCAGCCAGGGTGGTAAGTTACTGTCGGAGACCTTACAGTAGCACTGAACAGATTCACGCCCCAATGGCCTTGTGTGTGTGTGTGTCAGAGTGACAGAGCTTGTGTTTGTGCGTGTGTATATGTTTGTCCCTGACTTTCACTTTCCCCTCCCTTTCCTCCAGCCGTTCCCTCTTCTTTTCCTCCAGCTATTCCACCTCCCTTTCCTCCAGCCATTCCACCTCCCGTTCCTCCAGCCATTCCCTCTTCCTTTCCTCCAGCCATTCCCTCTTCCTTTCCTCCAGCCATTCCCTCTTCCTTTCCTCCAGCCGTTCCCTCTTCCTTTCCTCCAGCCGTTCCCTCTTTCCTCCATTCATTCCCTCTTCCTTTCCTCCAGCCATTCCCTCTTCCTTTCCTCCAGCCATTCCCTCTTCCTTTCCTCCAGCCGTTCCCTCTTCCTTTCCTCCAGCCGTTCCCTCTTTCCTCCATTCATTCCCTCTTCCTTTCCTCCAGCCATTCCCTCTTCCTTTCCTCCAGCCATTCCCTCTTCCTTTCCTCCAGCCATTCCCTCTTCCTTTCCTCCAGCCGTTCCCTCTTCCTTTCCTCCAGCCGTTCCCTCTTCTTTTCCTCCAGCCATTCCGCCTCCCATTCCCCCTCCCGTTCCTCCAGCCATTCCCCCTCCCGTTCCTCCAGCCATTCCCTCTTCCTTTCCTCCAGCCATTCCCTCTTCCTTTCCTCCAGCCGTTCCCTCTTCCTTTCCTCCAGCCGTTCCCTCTTCCTTTCCTCCAGCCATTCCCTCTTTCCTCCAGCCATTCCCCCTCCCGTTCCTCCAGCCATTCCCTCTTCCTTTCCTCCAGCCATTCCCTCTTCCTTTCCTCCAGCCGTTCCCTCTTCCTTTCCTCCAGCCATTCCCTCTTCCTTTCCTCCGGCCGTTCCCTCTTCCTTTCCTCCAGCCGTTCGCTCTTCTTTTCCTCCAGCCGTTCCCTCTTCCTTTCCTCCAGCCATTCCCTCTTCCTTTCCTCCAGCCGTTCCCTCTTCCTTTCCTCCAGCCGTTCCCTCTTCCTTTCCTCCAGCCGTTCCCTCTTCTTTTCCTCCAGCCATTCCACCTTCCCTTCCTCCAGCCGTTCCCTCCCACAGTAATGTCTGTTACTGGTGTAATGGTGAACACAATGCAAAGACACACACAACCACAACCACAGTCATGATAATCATATACTATCTGGTCCAGGGCCCAGTGCTTTCCAATCAGCAAAGACAGTCTCCCATACAGGAAAGGATTGATGGGCTGTGTGTGTGTGTCTGCGTGTGTGTGTGTGTCTGTGTGTGTGTCTGTGTGTGTGTGTATGTATATGTGTGTGTATGTATATGTGTGTGTGTGTATGTGTATGTGTGTGTGTGTGTGTGTGTGTGTGTGTGTGTGTGTGTGTGTGTGTGTGTGTGTGTGTGTGTCTGTGTGTGTCTGTGTGTGTGTGTCTGTGTGTGTGTCTGTGTGTGTGTGTATGTATATGTGTGTGTATGTATATGTGTGTGTATGTATATGTGTGTGTATGTGTATGTGTATGTGTGTGTGTGTGTGTGTGTGTGTGTGTGTGTGTGTGTGTGTGTGTGTGTGTGTGTGTGTGTGTGTGTGTGTGTGTGTGTGTGTGTGTGTGTGTGTGTGTGTGTGTGTGTGTGTGTGTGTGTGTAATGTATAGGGACTTGGCTTGGGCCAGTGGAGTGGATTAGCACTGCATTAGAGAGGTGTCAGGAAGATAAACAACCCGTGTGGTTATGCCCGGTGCTTCATTTGTAAATTGGGAAATGCCGGAACAAAAAGTGAGCATTAGAGTGGGGTGAGTTGGGGGCTCTGAGGTACCGGAACGAATAAAAACATTTTTTTAAAGGTGCCAGATCCTGTTTTGGCAGGATGTGGCCCAAATTAAGCAATGCTTACACCTGGACAGAGCCAAGGGGTACAATGGGTAAACCCCCCCCACCTCTTTCTCTCTCTCTCTCTCTCTCTCTCTCTCTCTCTCTCTCTCTCTCTCTCTCTCTCTCTCTCTCTCTCTCTCTCTCCGCCTCTCTCTCTCTCTCTCTTCCCCCCCCCCCCCTCTCTCTCACCCTCTTTCTGCAGTGCAGGCTGCCTGCCTTTCAGTCACCTCTCTAGCTACATAAAAAATAGAATGACCTGCCAGGTCAACCCATTACACAACGTTGACTTGAATGGGGATGTCCATTCTCTAGAAACGCCAGCTATGTCAGTCACATAGAAAAAAAATTACTAGGGACAACGCGCCTCATACCATGGCAATTTGACTGGGAGACCCATGGGTTTACTCAATATGGCTGACATGGTAGTTATATTTAGGGGCGCACCTTCCAGTTTCTTTATCCATTCGGATAAACACCCCAAACAGCCAACCTACCCAGTGAAAGTTGCGCCCCTGATGATATTCTATGGTCAGTTACCTCTCTACAGAGATTTGTTTCTCTGAGAAAGCCTGCTGCTTTGCTGCTTGGTTTCCTGGGACACGGACCCCTCAGTGATTGGACACGGCAATTTGTTTTCCTTTCTCACACACTGCTGTGTCAGCAAACCCAATGTCAGGGAATGGGGAAATGGACCAAGACTGGGTCTGGGCTCTGCTGAGGCAGTCTGTCACTCCCACCACAACACCATAACACCAGGCCACACTCGCAGAACACCTTTCTAACCCCAAGGGTCTTTCCTAGTTTAATAAAGGTTCAATGAAAAGACAAAACCCCAGCTGAGAAATGTATGTGTGACTGATTGGGTTAGAGCCTGGGTGGGTCTCATGTGCCACAAGGGAGACTGTGCTAGCTTGCTGAGCTAAAGCCTAGGCAATGTTACTCTCATACCTCTCCAAAACAACATAAAACTACAGGAGATACAATATACTTGGAGATATACAGGCAACTGCCAAAATAAAGGAAATACTTGAGTAAATGAGGGATTCAAAGTGTATTGAAAGCAGGTACTTCAACCCAGGTGTGGTTCCTGAGTTAATTAAGCATCATGTTTAGGGCCATTATTTTGTCTACCATGGCTATACCCCCATAGGATGACAATGCCCCCATCCACAGCGCGCGAGTGGTCACTGAATGATGAACATGAAAACGATGTAGACCATATGCCATGGCCGTCTTAGCCACCAGATCTCATCCCAAATGAACACTTACGGGAGATTCTGGAGCAGGTGCCTGAGACAGTGTTTCCACCATCAACAAATCACCAAATGATGTAGTTTCTCATGGAGGAATGGTGTCACATCTCTCCAATAGAGTTCCAGACAATTGTAGAATCTATGCCAAGGCACATTGAAGCTGTTCTGGCTCATGGTGGCCCAACACCCTATTAAGACTCTTTATGTTGGTGTTTCCTTTATTTTGGCAGTTACCTGTACATGCAGTGCATTGGGAAGGTATTCAGACCTCTTGACTTTTTCCACATCTTGTTACGTTACTGTCACGACTTCCGCCGAGGTTGGCTCTACTGCCTGTTCAGGCTGTGCTCGGCGGTCGTCGTCACCGTCCTATTAGCCACTACCGATCCCTTTACGGTTATCTGTTGGTTTTGTCTGATTGTTTTCACCTGTGTGTTAGTTAATTAGTATCTGTATATAATGTAGGTTGTCCCGCCCTTGTTTTGTGCGGGATTGTTTGTTTTTGTCATTTCGTTTCGGCTGTCGGTGTTTTTGTGTTTTATTTCTCCGGTTTGTCTGTTATTTCCTGTTTTGGATATTTTTCACCCTGTTTGTATTTTGGGTTGTCCGTGTTTATTGTTGTTCACCGGAGAATAAACCTCTATTCACTATTTGCTCTCTGCGCCTGATTCCATCCACCTTGACTAGTCGTGACAGTTACAGCCTTATTCTAAAATTGATTCAATAATTTTTTTGCAATGCAATAATTAACCATGTCTATGTGTAGATTAGAATAAAGGCTGTAACACAACAACATGTAGAATGAGTCAAGGGGTATGAATACTTTCTGAAGGTACTGCAGGTACAGTATGGGAGAGATGCCATCCCTTATATACCATTCTCCTACTGACAGCTATCCACCCACCTCACCCATGAAATAGCCCAAGCTAAGTACCAGAACACTGTCATACTTCAAAGGGATAATTGGACTCTCCCCAGCTTCTCCCCTCGTATCCTCTCCCTTCTCTCTTCATTTTCATATGAAGGAAAGCCCATCCAAGATCCTCCGCATTACTGCAGACATCAAAACACTGCAATACCCATCAACAGTCAGAGAGAGGGAGTAAGAGAGAGAGAGAGAGAGAGAGAGAGAGAGAGAGAGACACACAGAGAGAGAGAGAAGAGAGAGAGAGAGAGAGAAGAGAGAGAGAGAGAGAGAGAGAGAGAGAGAGAGAGAGAGAGAGAGAGACAGGAGTCATGGGGGAGAGATGGGGAGAGAGAGGAAGAGAAAGAGAGAGAGTGTGAGGAAGGAGAGAGAGAGTGTGGGGAAGGGAGAGAGAGAGAGGAGACATGGGGGAGAGAGAGGAAGAGAAAGATGGGGAGAGTGAGAGAGAGAGAGAAATATAGAAAGAGAGAGAGAGAGAGAGAGAGAGAGAGAGAGAGAGAGATTGAGAGAGAGAGACAGACAGACAGACAGAGATAAATATAGAAAGAGAGAGAGAGAGAGAAAGAGAGAAAGAAAGAAATGGGAGGATTACTCAGAGCTTTCATCACAGATGGGGGTAGTGAGGGATAATGACAGGAGGGAGAGAGAGAGAGAGAGACATTCCGATTAGGTGTTTTCCTTCCAGATCTTCCCTCCAGTTATTCACACAAACAGTACATACATACACCCATTCATTCATTTATCCGGATTAGTCACAGTGAGATCAAACATATTTTGCAAGAGAGACCTGAACTTGTATTTATAAAGTCTCAGAATACATATAGGAGGGCTGATCTAGGATCAGTTTGACCTTTGAGATCATGATGAATATGATATGGCCAGGGGGACCTGATGCTGAATCAGTCTTTCTACTCTGAATACGTGGACTGCCTGGGACCTAGTAGGGAGTTTTAAATGTAGACTACAGGTTCATCAAGACAGAGGTCTGTGTGGGACATCATGTTTGGTACCGTGACTTTTTGTCTGGGCTGCTTCATGAGTTTGAGCCACTCCTGCCAGATTGCATAGTGCAATACAACTATTATACAATAATAGACCGCGCCGCACACTTCTCTGTCGGGTCCCGATGGCGACCCGGGAATCCCGCTCTGCATCAAGAGTCCTTCCTGTCTTCTCTATCTCTCTGAGAGGTAACAGTTTCAGTTCAGAAGATCATATATAAATCATGTCATTACAAGGACACACTTCAGTTTCCACATGAGGCTTTTCAGTACCACTGCAGAGAGAAGGGAACTCTCAGCCAGACAGGACATCCTTAGCTTGGTTCTACAGTGGCTTGCGAAAGTATTCACCCCCCTTGGCATTTTTCCTATTTTGTTGCCTTACAACCTGCAATGAAAATGGATTTTTGGGGTGTTTGTATCATTTGATACACAACATGCCTACCACAACAAAATATGTTTTATTGTGAATCAAACAAGAAATAAGACAATAAAACAGAAAACTTGAGCATGCATAACTATTCACCCCCCCAAAGTCAATACTTTGTAGAGCCACATTTTGCAGCAATTACAGCTGCAAGTATCTTGGGGTATGTCTCCATAAGCTTGACACATTTAGCCACTGGAATTTTTGTCCATTCTTCAAGGCAAAACTGCTCCAGCTTGGATGGGTTCTGCTGGTGTACAACAATATTTAAGTCATACCACAGGTTCTCAATTGGATTGAGATCTGGGCTTTGACAAGGCCATTCCAAGACATTTATATGTTTCCCCTTAAACCACTCAAGTGTTGCTTTAGCAGTATGCTTAGGGTCATTGTCCTGCTGGAAGGTGAACCTCCGTCCCAGTCTCAAATCTCTAGAAAACTGAAACAAGTTTCCCTCAAGAATTTCCCTGTATTTAGCACCAACCATCATTCGTTCAATTCTGACCAGTTTCCCTGCCGATGAAAAATATCCCCACAGCATGATGTTGCCAGCACCATGCTTCACTGTGGGGACAGATACTCGGGGTGATGAGAGGTGTTGGGTTTGCACCAGACATTGCGTTTTCCTTGATGGCCAAAAAGCTCAATTTTAGTCTCATCTGACCAGAGTACCTTCTTCCATATGTTTGGGGAGTCTCCACATGCCTTTTGGAGAACACCAAACGTGTTTGCTTATTTTCTTCTTTAAGCAATGGCTTTTTTTCTGGCCACTCATAGTTGAATTAATGGTGCTCAGTATTATGTTCAAAGTTTCTGATATTTTTATAACCCAACCCTGATCTGTACTTCTCCACAACTTTGTCCCTGACCTGTTTGGAGAGCTCCTTGGTCTTCATAGTGCCGCTTGCTTGGCAGTGCCCCTTACTTAGTGGTGTTGCAGACTCTGGGGCCTTTCAGAACCGATGGACTTTATTATAGGTGGACTTTATTTAACTAATTATGTGACTTCAGAAGGTAATTGGTTGCACCAGATCTTATTTAGGGGCTTCATAGCATTTTCATATCATTTTTTTAAACACTTTTTTTTTAACCATTTCACTTCACCAATTTGGACTATAATGTGTTTGTCCATTACAGGAAATCCAAATAAAAATCAATTTATTTAAAATAAAGGTTGTAATGCAACAAAATAGGAAAACTGCCAAGGGGGGTGAATACTTTTGCAAGGCACTGTATCCAGCAACTTACTTATAGCTACTCTTCAGAATACCTTTGGTGCTGCAAGGTACATTGTTAATTTGACAAACTCTCTCCCAGGGTGACGTTGAGGTCCAAGTTCATTAACAATTATCTAACAATGACCGTTAATGAACTATGCCCCAGCCCGGACGGAGCAGTTACATTCACTTGAAAGCAAAAAAAAATTCTGCACTGCAGTACAGGTTATCTTCTGAATGCCCACAACTTGATTGAGTTTACCTGGCTTAACAGAATAGTCTCAAAACAGTATTTAAAATACTTAAAATAGTATTTGAACCCAGTCCGCTCCCCATTCCCTCAACCCATTCCCCTCAACTCTTCTGAACCCAGGTCAGTTCCCCACGCCCTCAACTCTTCTGACACCAGGTCAGTTCTCCATGCCCTCAACTCTTCTGAACACAGGTCAGTTCTCCATGCCCTCAACTCTTCTGAACCCAGGTCAGTTCCCCATGCCCTCAACTCTTCTGAACCCAGGTCAGTTCCCCACGCCCTCAACTCTTCTGAACCCAGGTCAGTTCCCCACGCCCTCAACTCTTCTGAACCCAGGTCAGTTCTCCACGCCCTCAACTCTTCTGAACCTAGGTCAGTTCCCCATGCCTTCAACTCTTCTGAACCCAGGTCTGCTCCCATGCCCTCAACTCTTCTGAACCCAGGTTCATGCCCTTCTCCACGTCCCTCAAATCTTCTGAACCCAGGTAAGTTCCCCACGCCCTCAACTCTTCTGAACCCAGGTCAGTTCTCCATGCCCTCAACTCTTCTGAACCCAGGTCAGTTCCCCACACCCTCAACTCTTCTGAACCCAGGTCAGTTCTCCACGCCCTCAAATCTTCTGAACCCAGGTCAGTTCCCCACGCCCTCAACTCTTCTGAACCCAGGTCAGTTCTCCACGCCCTCAACTCTTCTGAACCCAGGTCTGCTCTCCATGCCCTCAACTCTTCTGAACCCAGATCAGTTCCCCATGCCCTCAACTCTTCTGAACCCAGGTCTGCTCTCCATGCCCTCAACTCTTCTGAACCCAGATCAGTTCCCCATGCCCTCAACTCTTCTGAACCCAGGTCTGCTCTCCATGCCCTCAACTCTTCTGAACCCAGGTCAGTTCTCCACGCCCTCACCTCTTCTGAACCCAGATCAGTTCCCCATGCCTTCAACTCTTCTGAACCCAGGTCAGTTCCCCACGCCCTCAACTCTTCTGAACCCAGGTCAGTTCTCCATGCCCTCAACTCTTCTGAACCCAGGTCTGCTCTCCATGCCCTGAACTCTTCTGAACCCAGATCAGTTCCCCATGCCCTCAACTCTTCTGAACCCAGGTCTGCTCTCCATGCCCTCAACTCTTCTGAACCCAGGTCAGTTCTCCATGCCCTCAACTCTTCTGAACCCAGATCAGTTCCCCATGCCCTCAACTCTTCTGAACCCAGGTCAGTTCTCCATGTCCTCAACTCTTCTGAACCCAGGTCCGCTCCCCATGCCCTCAACTCTTCTGAACCCAGGTCAGTTCCCCATGCCCTCAACTCTTCTGAACCCAGGTCAGTTCCCCATGCCCTCAACTCTTCTGAACCCAGGTCAGTTCCCCACGCCCTCAACTCTTCTGAACCCAGGTCAGTTCTCCACGCCCTCAACTCTTCTGAACCCAGGTCAGTTCCCCATGCCTTCAACTCTTCTGAACCCAGGTCAGTTCCCCACGCCCTCAACTCTTCTGAACCCAGGTCAGTTCTCCATGCCCTCAACTCTTCTGAACCCAGGTCAGTTCCCCACGCCCTCAACTCTTCTGAACCCAGGTCAGTTCTCCATGCCCTTAACTCTTCTGAACCCAGGTCACTTCCCCACGCCCCTCAACTCTTCTGAACCCAGGTCAGTTCTCCATGCCCTCAACTCTTCTGAACCCAGGTCAGTTTCCCATGCCTTCAACTCTTCTGAACCCAGGTCAGTTCCCCACGCCCTCAACTCTTCTGAACCCAGGTCAGTTCTCTATGCCCTCAACTCTTCTGAACCCAGGTCAGTTCTCCATGCCCTCAACTCTTCTGAACCCAGGACTGCTCTCCATGCCCTCAACTCTTCTGAACCCAGATCAGTTCCCCTTGCCCTCAACCCTTAATACTTAATACTCTTCATTCCTTCGGGGACCGCAGGGCTCCAGCACAGAGAGGGTTTAGGCTGCTTCCCAAAAGGCACCCTATTCCTTATGTAGTACTACTTCTGACCAGGGCCCATAGGGCAAGAAAATAGTGCACTATAAAGGAAATAGAATGCAATTTGTGATGCAAACTAGCCTCTAACCCAATATAGAAGGGAAGTGTTAGAGTCTGGGAGGCAGGGAGCCATTAGCCTCTGGTTCATCCAGGTTAAAGCCCACTAGAACAGGAAATCCAGGACACAGTTAATAACTGTCTGCTATAATTTAATTAGGTAGGACCTAGCTAGTCCAACTGAGACTGAGTCTGTGGCCTTAATTAGGTAGGACCTAGCTGGTCCAACTGAGACTGAGTCTGTGGTCTTAATTAGGTAGGACCTAGCTAGTCCAACTGAGACTGAGTCTGTGGCCTTAATTAGGTAGGACCTAGCTGGTCCAACTGAAACTGAGTCTGTGGTCTTAATTAGGTAGGACCTAGCTAGTCCAACTGAGACTGAGTCTGTGGTCTTAATTAGGAGACATTTTTATCTAGCCCTGAAATGAACTCTTATCTACTCATAACTGGAGGAATCTCCAGTCAAAATGTTATCTCTTCGTAGGTTCCCTGGACATCTCAGACTTTGTGCATCACACACACACACACACACACACACACACACACACACACACACACACACACACACACACACACACACACACACACACACACACACACACACACACACACACACACACACACACACACACACACACACACACACACACACACACACACACACACACACACACACACACACACACACAGTAACTCACCCTGACCCCCATGAAGCGGTCTCTCAGTACGATCCAAGAGAGCAGGAATACGAAGGCCTTGTTGCAGCAGAACAGAGCTGACACGTCTGTAGTGTTGATCTTCCTCAGGGCCTGTGTTAGAGACAGGATCACGTCACAGCTTAAAATGACTTCGCCCAATTGCTAGATTTTCGGTGGGGTAGTTGGCTACGAGTGTTTTTGAAGCTGAGGATCAATAGTTTGAGTCCAGTAAGGGGACAGGGATGGTGAAGGAAGCTATACCGCTAAGCTAGCACTACAAGGAAGCTATACCGCTTAGCTAGCACTAGAAGGAAGCTATACCGCTTAGCTAGCACTAGAAGGAAGCTATACCGCTTAGCTAGCACTAGAAGGAAGCTATACCGCTAAGGTAGCACGAGAGGTCGACCGATTAATCAAAATGGCCGGTTAATTAGGGCCGATTTCAAGTTTCAAGTCCAGCGTTGCATATAATCGATGAGGTGCCTGTTAATGTATCATCAAATCACAGCCTACTTCGCCGAATGAGTGATGATTTAAAAAGCGCATTTGCGAAAAAAGCACTGTCGTTGCACCAATGTGTATCTAACCATAAACATCAATGCCTTTCTTAAAATCACAAGTATACAAAATTTAAACCTGCATATTTAGTTAATATTGCCTGCTAACATGAATTGATTTTAACTAGGGAAACTGTGTCACTTCTCTTGCGTTCAGTGCAAGCAGTCAGGGTATATGCAGCAGTGTGGGCCGCCTGGCTCGTTGTGAACTGAACCGAAGACCATTTCTTTCTAACAAAGACCATAATTAATTTGCCAGAATTTTACATAATTATGACATAACACTGAAGGTTGTACAATGTAACAGCAATATTTAGACTTAGGGTTGCTGCCCGTTCGTTTAAATACAGAACGGTTCTGTATTTCACAGAAAGATTAAACGTTTTGTTTTTGAAATGATAGTTTCCAGATTTTACTACATGAATGATCTAAGGCTCGTATTTGTGTGTGTTATTATATTATAATTAAGTCTATGATTTGATAGAGCAGTCTGACTGAGCGGTTGTAGGCAGCAGCAGGCAGCATTCATTCAAACAGCACTTTACTGCGTTTGCCAGCAGCTCGTTGCAATGCTTGATGCACAGCACTGTTTATGACAGCAAGGAGCCATCATGTCAGGTAGTCCTGGGGCACGGTCCTAGGGCTCAGGTCCTCCGAGAGAGAGAAAGAAAGAGAGAATTAGAGAGAGCATATGTGGGGTGGCCAGTCCTCTTCTGGCTGTGCCAGGTGGAGATTATAACAGAACGTGGCCAAGATGTTCAAATGTTCATAAATGACCAGCATGGTTGAATAAGCCTATCAACTCCCGAGATTAGACTGGCAATACTAAAGTGCCTATAAGAACATCCAATAGTCAAAGGTATGAAATACAATGTCACGCCTTGGTCTTAGTATTTTGTGTTTTCTTTAATTATTTGTTCAGGCCAGGGTGTGACATGGGTTTATTGTGTTGTCGTATTGTTTTTTTTGTAGGCATTGGGATTGTGGCTGATTAGGGGTGTGTCTAGCATAGGCTTGGCTGCCTGAGGCGGTTCTCAATCAGAGTCAGGTGATTCTCGTTGTCTCTGATTGGGAACCATATTTAGGTAGCCTGGGTTTCACTGTGTATTTCGTGGGTGATTGTTCCTGTCTCTGTGTAGTGTTCACCAGATAGGCTGTAATTAGGTTTTTCACGTTCCGTTTGTTGTTTTGTATTTATTTAGTTATTTCATGTATCGCTATATTCTTCATTAAAGAACATGAGTAACCACCACGCTGCATTTTGGTTCGACTCTCCTTCAACAGACGAACGCCGTTACAGAATCACCCACCACACCCGGACCGAGCGGCGTGGTAACAGGCAGCGACAGCAGGAGCAGCGAAAGGAGGATGAATTGTTCGGAGAAGGACCCTGGGATCAGCCGGGAGAATATCGCCGCTCCAAAGAAGAACTGGAGGCGGCAAGATCTGAGAGACGCTGGTATGAGGAGAAACAACAGCGGCAGCAGGAGCTACAATATCGGGACTACACTACTTGGGAGGAAATAGGCAGGTGGGCGGTCGACCCAGGGAGAGTACCGGAGCCCGCCTGGGATTCGCTGGAGCAGTGCGAAGAGGGTTATAGGAGAATGGAGTTGGAGAGACAATCACGACGGCGCAGAAGAAAGCCCGTGAGTCAGCCCCAAAAATGTATTGGGAGGGGGGAGGGGGGGGGGGGGGGCTCTGGGAGAGAGTGGCAGAGTCAGGAGATAGACCTGAGCCAACTCTCCTTGTAAATCGTGAGGAGCCAAGGAGGAGACCAGAACCAGAGGCGGTGTTAGAGGTGAGCGAAGCAGAGACTGAACCTCTTCAGTCGACCCTCTACTTTTTCGACATTCTGTTAAAAATCTCGCAACATTTCAGCGCCCTGCTACTCATGCCAGGAATATAGTATATGCATATGATTAGTATGTGTGGATAGAAAACACTCAGACGTTTATAAAACTGGTTAAATCACGGCTGTGACTTTAACAGAACGTGCGTTTCATTGAAAAGTGCAGGAAAATCTGATCACTGAAAGTGGAAAAATATATCCATCCATTTAGCAGACGCTTCAACCCATTGTTATGGGCGAAAAGACATTAAATAGGGCTGAGGTTACAGTACCTACAGCTTCCACACGATGTCAACAGTCTTGTCATTTGCAAATTCTTTGTTTCTTGGTCAAACGAACAAGAGACAGGCTTTTCTTCAGGTCTCCGACCGGATATTTTGTTGAGAAATACACGGACAGTATTTCAAGACGGACCCCTATAGAAAACACTTTGTCTCGTGATTAATTTGATCGCTTATTAACGTTTACTAATACCTAAAGTTGCATTACAAAAGTATTTCGAAGTGTTTTGTGAAAGTTTATCGTCGACTTTTTGAATTTAAAAGAATGACGTTACGTTATGAAACGCTATTTTTTTCCGTTTATCACACAGTCTTCATAGATCGATAACTAGGCTATATATGGACAGATTTAATCGAAAAAAAGACCCAATAGTGATTATGGGACATCTAGGAGTGCCAACAAAGAAGATGGTCAAAGGTAATGAATTTTTATATTTTATTTGTGCGGTTTGTGTAGCGCCGACTATGCTAATTATTTTGTTTACGTCCCTCTTGGGTCTTTGGGGTGTTACATGCTATCAGATAATAGCTTCTCATGCTTTCGCCGAAAAGCATTTTAAAAATCTGACTTGTTGCCTGGATTCACAACGAGTGTAGCTTTAATTCAATACCCTGCATGTGTATTTTAATGAACGTTTGAGTTTTAACTAATACTATTAGCATTTTAGCGCATTGCATTTCAGAGCTCTAGATGGGACGCCTGCGTGCCAGGTAGCAAGAGGTTAATGGGGAAAGTGGAGGAGAGAGTAATGAGGGAGCTTGGTGCTTTAGGTACAAGATTATCCGACGGAGCGTGTCGAGGGATTTGATGGCACCTGGGTCAGCGCTCCATACTCGTCCTGAGGTGCGTGTTAGTCGGCTGGTGAAAATTGTGCCAGCCTCACGCACTAGGCCTCCTGTGTACCTATCTAGCCTCGCACGTCCTGTGCCAGTCCTGCTCTCGGGCTCTCCAGTACACCTTCACGGTCCGGTCCATCCTGTGCCACCTTCACACACCAGTCTTCCAGTGGCAGCTCCATGCACCAGGCTTCCTGTGCGTGTTCTCGATCCAGTACCACCAGTTCCAGCACCACGCACCAGGCCTTCCAGTGCGCCTCGCCTGTTCAGCACAGCCAGAGCCTTCCTTTCCTCTAGCGCTGTCGGAGCCTCCCGCCTGTTCAGCGCAGCCAGAGCCTTCCTCCCTACAGCGCTGCTGGAGTCTCCCGCCTCTTTAGCGCAGCCAGAGCCTTCCTCCTCTACAGCGCTGCTGGAGTCTCCCGCCTCTTTAGCGCAGCCAGAGCCTTCCTCCTCTACAGCGCTGCTGGAGTCTCCCGCCTGTTCAGCGCAGCCAGAGCCTTCCTCCTCTACAGCGCTGCTGGAGTCTCCCGCCTGTTCAGCGCAGCCAGAGCCTTCCTCCTCTACAGCGCTGCTGGAGTCTCCCGCCTGTTCAGCGAGCCAGAGCCTTCCTCCACTACAGCGCTGCTGGAGTCTCCCGCCTGTTCAGCGCAGCCAGAGCCTTCCTCCTCTACAGCGCTGCTGGAGTCTCCCGCCTGTTCAGCGCAGCCAGAGCCTTCCTCCTCTACAGCGCTGCTGGAGTCTCCCGCATCTTTAGCACAGCCAGAGCTGCGTTACATACAAACGGTATAGAAACGGTATAGAGAGAAATAGTCCTATAATTCCTAAAATAACTACAACCTAAAACTTCTTAACGGGGAATATTGAAGACTCATGTTAAAAGGAACCACCAGCTTTCATACTGTATGTTCTCATGTTCTGAGCAAGGAACTTAAACGTTAGCTTTCTTACATAGCACATATTGCACTTTTACTTTCTTCTCCAACACTGTGTTTTTGCATTATTTAAACCAAATTGAACATGTTTCAATATTTATTTGAGACTAAATTTATTTTATTTATGTATTATATTAAGATAAAATAAAAGTGTTCATTCAGTATTGTTGTAATTTTCTTCATTACAAATATATATATAAAAATAGGCCGATTAATCGGTATCGGCTTTTTGGTCCTCCAATAATCGGTATCGTTATTGGCGTTGAAAAAAATCATAATCGGTCGACCTCCAGCTAGCACAGTGACACCTGTTACACCTGCAGGCACTATATAATACTGTCACAGTCCCTAACCACACACACACACACACACACACACACACACACACACACACACACACACACACACACACACACACACACACACACACACACACACACACACACACACACACACACACACACACACACACACACACACACACACACACACACACACACACACACACACACACACACACACACACACACACACACACACACACACACACACACACACACACACACACACACACACACACACACACCAGGACCAGGGGGAAAGCAGCACAGTACCTGTAGGTACAGGTAATTGGTGAGGATCCACAGCAATCCAAATGGAGCCACCTTAGTGAAGAACACCTTGGCTGTCAGCCCGTCGTCCCCAAAGAACCGACAACACTCCCTGGAGAGGAACACACACAGATGAACACCCACAGGCATGCACACACACAAAACAGACACACATGCACAGTACACAGGTACATGTACAGTTGAAGTCGGCTGTTTACATACACTTAGGTTGGAGTCATTAAAACTCGTTTTTCAACCACTCCACAAATTTCTTGTTAGCAAACTATAATTTTGGCAAGTCGGTTAGGACATCTACTTTGTGCATGGCCTTAAGTAATTTTTCCAACAATTGTTTAAAGACAGATTATTTAATTTATAATTCATTGTATCACAATTCCAGTGGGTCAGAGGTTAATAGTTGACTGTGCCTTTAAACAGCTTGGAAAATTCCAGAAAATTACGTGATGGCTTTAGAAGCTTCTGATGATCTAATTGACATCATTTGAGTCAATTGGAGGTGCACCTGTGGATGTATTTCAAGGCCTACCTTCAAACGCAGTGCCTCTTTGCTTGACATCAAGGGAAAATCAAATGAAATCAGCCAAGACCTCAGAAGAAAAATAGTAGTAGGTCTCCACAAGTCTGATTTATCCTAATAGTAGGCCTCCACAAGTCTGATTTATCCTTGGGAGCAATTTGAAACGCCTGAAGATACCACATTCATCTGTACAAACAATAGTACGCAAGTATAAACACCATGGGACCACACATCCATCATACCGCTCAGGAAGGAGACATGTTCTGTCTGCTAGAGATGAATGTACTTTGCGAAAAGTGCAAATCAATCTCAGAACAACAGCAAAGGACCTTGTGAAGATCCTGGAGGAAATGGGTACAAAAGTATCTATATCCACAGTAAAACAAGTCCTATATCGACATAACCTGAAAGGCCACTCGGCAAGGAAAAGCCACTGCTCCAAAACCACCATAAAAAAGCCAGACTATGGTTTGCAACTGCACATGAGGACAAAGATCGTAATTTTAGGAGAAATGTCCTCTGGTCTCATGAAACAAAAACATAACTATTTGGCCATAATGACCATCATTATGTTTGGAGGAAAAAGGGGAATGCTTGCAAGCGAAGAACACCATCCCAACTGTGAAGCACGGGGTGGCAGCATCATGTTGTTGGGGTGCTTTGCTGCAGGAGGACTGGTGCACTTCACAAAATAGATGGCATCGAGGAAGGAAACTTATGTGGATATATTGAAGCAGCATCTCAAGACATCAGTCAGGAAGTTAAAGCTTGGTTATAAATGAGTCTTCCAAATTGACAATGACCCTAAGCATACGTCCAAAGCTGTGGAAAAATGGCTTAAGGACAACAAAGTCAAGGTATTGGAGTGGCCATCACAAAGCCCTGACCTCAATCCCATAGAAAATTTGTGGGCAGAACTGAAAAATCATGTGCGAGCAAGGAAGCCTGCAAACCTGACTCAGTTACACCAGCTCTGTCAGGAGGAATGGACCAAATTCACCCAACTCATTGTGGGAAGCTTGTGGAAGGCTACCTGACACGTTTGACCAAGTTAAACAATTTAAAGGCAATTCTCTCTACTATTATTCTGACATTTCACATTCTTAAAATAAAGTGCTGATCTAACTGAATGTTTACTAGGAATAAATGTCAGGAATTGTGAAAAATTAGTTTAAATGTATTTGGCTAAGGTGTATGTAAACTTCCGACTTCAACTGTATATGTACAGACACAGACAAACAAACAAACACAAGCTCACAGCACAAACACATGTAAACAAACACAATCACATTTTAGTATACAACATTAGTGTTAGTATTCATAGTCTATGCTAGTGATGGGGGGATCGTACAGTTAAATATCACAATACGGGGGTGTGTTATATGGCCAATATACCACTGCTAAGGGCTGTTCTTAGTGCTGGATAGTCCTTAGTCGTGGTATATTGACCATATACCACAAACCCCAGTGCCTTATTGCTATTATAAACTGGTTACCAACATAATTAGAGCAGTAAAAACAAATGTTTTGTCATACCCGTTGTATCGGCTGTCAGCCAATCAGCAGTCAGGGTTCAAACCACCCAGTTTAAAATTATATTTTGAAGTATCGATATGTAAAATAAGACATATATACAGGAGCAGTCAAAGTTTGGACACACCTACTCATTCAAGGGTTTGTCTTTATTTTTACTATTTTGTAAATTGTAGAATAATAGTGAAGACATCAACACCATGAAATAACACATACGGAATCATGTAGTAAATAAGAAAGTGTTAAACAAATCCAAAATACATTTTAGATTTTAGATTCATCAAAGTAGCCACCCTTTGCCTAGATGACAGCTTTGCACACTCTTGGCATTCTAGCATGCTAGCAGATGCCCATAGACTTACAGTCACTGTGCTAACCAAGTAGATCAAAAAGTAGATTAAGGACCTAGTTGCCAAAATCCCAAAGTATACCTTAAAGGTAAACATGAAGACTGGTATGTGAACTGGTAAGGAGTTACTGGAACTCCTGGTTCATTCCCCATCCCGGCCCAGGCCCATCAGGCTGCCAGATCTCCATTCCCATCCCGGCCCAGGCCCATCAGGCTGCCAGATCTCCATTCCCATCCCGGCCCATCCAGGCTGCCAGATCTCCATTCCCATCCCGGCCCAGGCCCATCCAGGCTGCCAGATCTCCATTCCCATCCCGGCCCATCCAGGCTGCCAGATCTCATTCCCATCCCGGCCCATCAGGCTGCCAGATCTCCATTCCCATCCTGGCCCATCAGGCTGCAGATCTCCATTCCCATCCGGGCCCATCAGGCTGCCAGATCTCCATTCCATCCCGGCCCAGGCAAATCAGGCTGCCAGCTCTCCATTCCCATCCCGGGCCAATCCAGGCTGCCAGATCTCCATTCCCATCCCGGCCCAGGCCAATCCAGGCTGCCAGATCTCCAATCCCATCCGGGCCCAGGCCAATCCAGGCTGCCAGCTCTCCATTCCCATCAGGCCCAGGCCAATCCAGGCTGCCAGCTCTCCATTCCCGTCCTGGTCCCATCAGAATGCCAACCAGACAATTATTTTGCACCTAGACAATCTTACTGACACATCAATTACTGAACTGAACAATGCCAAGTGAGGCAGCTACTGTAGCAGGCCTCCAGGTTTAGGCTATCTTCCAGAGTGGCCTGGCCCAGCCCCGTTCGGACACCAGGAGGGTTGAAAACTGCAGTTCAAAGCCTCTCAGAACTTTGAAGTTTGACTGTTTGACTACTCAAGGAGTACAATTATGTTTTCTAGGCCACAAACAGCACTATACAAACAGGTAGTTATGTACTGTTAGTCCTGGTCAGTTAGGTAGGTGCTGTTAGTCCTGGTCAGCTAGATAATTATGTACTGTTAGTCCTGGTCAGTTAGGTAGTTATGTACTATTAGTCCTGGTCAGTTGGTAGTTAGGTGCTGTGTTAGTCCTGGTCAGTTAGGTAGTTATGTACTGTTAGTCCTGGTCAGTTAGGTAGTTCGGTACTGTTAGTCCTGGTCAGTTAGGTGGGTACTGTTAGTCCTGGTCAGTTAGGTAGTTATGTACTGTTAGTCCTGGTCAGTTAGCTAGTTATGTACTGTTAGTCCTGGTCAGTTAGTTAGTTATGTACTGTTAGTCCTGGTCAGTTAGGTAATTATGTACTGTTAGTCCTGGTCAGTTAGGTAGTTATGTACTGTTAGTCCTGGTCAGTTAGGTAGTTATGTACTGTTAGTCCTGGTCAGTTAGGTAGGAACAGTCCTGGTCAGTTAGGTAGGTACTGTTAGTCCTGGTCAGTTAGGTAGGTACTGTTAGTCCTGGTCAGTTAGGTAGTTGGAGGGTGCTGTTAGTCCTGGTCAGTTAGGGTTATGTACTGTTAGTCCTGGTCAGTTAGGTAGGTACTGTTAGTCCTGGTCAGTTAGGTAGGTACTGTTAGTCCTGGTCAGTTAGGTAGTTATGTACTGTTAGTCCTGGTCAGTTAGGTAGGTACTGTTAGTCCTGGTCAGTTAGGTAGTTATGTACTGTTAGTCTGGTCAGTTAGGTAGGTGCTGTTAGTCCTGGTCAGTTAGGTAGTTATGTACTGTTGGTCTGGTCCAGTTAGGTAGGTACTGTTAGTCTGGTCAGTTAGGTAGGTACTGTTAGTCCTGGTCAGTTAGGTAGGTACTGTTAGTCCTGGTCAGTTAGGTAGTTATGTACTGTTAGTCCTGGTCAGTTAGGTAGGTACTGTTAGTCCTGGTCAGTTAGGTAGTTATGTACTGTTAGTCCTGGTCAGTTAGGTAATTTATGTACTGTTAGTCCTGGTCAGTTAGTAATAATAATAATAATAATATATGCCATTTAGCAGAAGCTTTATCCAAAGCGACTTACAGTCAGGTAGTTATGTACTGTTAGTCTGGTCAGTTAGGTAGTTATGTACTGTTAGTCCTGGTCAGTTAGGTAGTTATGTACTGTTAGTCCTGGTCAGTTAGGTAGTTATGTACTGTTAGTCCTGGTCAGTTAGGGTATGTACTGTTAGTCCTGGTCAGTTAGGTAGTTATGTACTGTTAGTCCTGGTCAGTTAGGTAGTTATGTACTGTTAGTCCTGGTCAGTTAGGTAGTTATGTACTGTTAGTCCTGGTCAGTTAGGTAGTTATGTACTGTTAGTCCTGGTCAGTTAGGTAGTTATGTACTGTTAGTCCTGGTCAGTTAGGTAGTTATGTACTGTTAGTCCTGGTCAGTTAGGTAGTTATGTACTGTTAGTCCTGGTCAGTTAGGTAGTTATGTACTGTTAGTCCTGGTCAGTTAGGTAGTTATGTACTGTTAGTCCTGGTCAGTTAGGTAGTTATGTACTGTTAGTCCTGGTCAGTTAGGTAGTTATGTACTGTTAGTCCTGGTCAGTTAGGTAGTTATGTACTGTTAGTCCTGGTCAGTTAGGTAGTTATGTACTGTTAGTCCTGGTCAGTTTTGTACTGTTAGTCCTGGTCAGTTAGGTAGTTATGTACTGTTAGTCCTGGTCAGTTAGGCAGTTTTGTACTGTTAGTCCTGGTCAGTTAGGTAGTTATGTACTGTTAGTCCTGGTCAGTTAGGTAGTTATGTACTGTTAGTCCTGGTCAGTTAGGTAGTTATGTACTGTTAGTCCTGGTCAGTTAGGTAGGTACTGTTAGTCCTGGTCAGTTAGGTAGTTATGTACTGTTAGTCCTGGTCAGTTAGGTAGGTGCTGTTAGTCCTGGTCAGTTAGGTAGTTATGTACTGTTAGTCCTGGTCAGTTAGGTAGGTACTGTTAGTCCTGGTCAGTTAGGTAGGTACTGTTAGTCCTGGTCAGTTAGGTAGGTACTGTTAGTCCTGGTCAGTTAGGTAGTTATGTACTGTTAGTCCTGGTCAGTTAGGTAGTTATGTACTGTTAGTCCTGGTCAGTTAGGTAGTTATGTACTGTTAGTCCTGGTCAGTTAGGTAGTGTACTGTTAGTCCTGGTCAGTTAGGTAGTTATGTACTGTTAGTCCTGGTCAGTTAGGTAGTTATGTACTGTTAGTCCTGGTCAGTTAGGTAGTTATGTACTGTTAGTCCTGGTCAGTTAGGTAGTTATGTACTGTTAGTCCTGGTCAGTTAGGTAGTTATGTACTGTTAGTCCTGGTCAGTTAGGTATTTATGTACTGTTAGTCCTGGTCAGTTAGGTAGTTATGTACTGTTAGTCCTGGTCAGTTAGGTAGTTATGTACTGTTAGTCCTGGTCTGTTAGGTAGTTATGTACTGTTAGTCCTGGTCAGTTAGGTAGTTATGTACTGTTAGTCCTGGTCAGTTAGGTAGTTATGTACTGTTAGTCCTGGTCAGTTAGGTAGTTATGTACTGTTAGTCCTGGTCAGTTAGGTAGTTATGTACTGTTAGTCCTGGTCAGTTAGGTAGTTATGTACTGTTAGTCCTGGTCAGTTAGGTAGTTATGTACTGTTAGTCCTGGTCAGTTTTGTACTGTTAGTCCTGGTCAGTTAGGTAGTTATGTACTGTTAGTCCTGGTCAGTTAGGCAGTTTTGTACTGTTAGTCCTGGTCAGTTAGGTAGTTATGTACTGTTAGTCCTGGTCAGTTAGGTAGTTATGTACTGTTAGTCCTGGTCAGTTAGGTAGTTATGTACTGTTAGTCCTGGTCAGTTAGGCAGAGTGGCCTGGCGGTGTGGATGTGGAGCTGTAGGAGGTTGTTTTGGTCAGGCTCCAGAAAGATGACAGGGCAGATAAAGCACACTGGACACTAACAAGCCACATACAAACAGACAACAATACACTATAACTATAATCAGTTAATGAGGTTGAGGGCAATGCTTCATTTCATTACTGAACCTGGCTATATGCCTGAATCCATAACAATAGACCTCTTTGACTGGGTCTGTGAATCCCTAAAACCTAAGCCCTGAACTTCAGCCTGGAACGAAGCTCAAGCACCAGATTAAGGCTAAAATCTGTTTCATGTTTTCAGCAAAGGCACCTTTTAAAGACATTTTCTGATTGAGCCGACATATTTAGCGTTTACAGTGAATGGGATCTCAGTAAATATGGAACATTACCTATAAAAGCCACATTGTCGACAACCTGCAATCACATTGAATCCCGTCCTAAGCCCGAGTGGAAAGTGGTCCGATGACAACTGCGATTGGCCTCTGCCATGCTGTCATGTATTAGTTATGTCGTGTGGACTGGTGCCAGCTCTTCCACACACTGTGTGGACCGATACATGCTAGGGCAGGGCTGCTTTAGCCCAAGAGAGGAGAAGAGCATCTGGCAGCTCACTGAAGTCTCTCCTCATCTCCCACAAAGCTGTGCATTCCACATTTCAGCCTATCATATGCTGCTCTCCAGCCCCTGCATTTTTAGGAGATCAGAACTCTGTTGATATTTCATTTGTTTTCTGAAAGGACAGAGGGACGGGAGAGCAGGAGACACTCTGCGCATGTGTCTCTAATGGTTCTCTATTCCCTAGTGCCTAGTACTCTAGTTCTGACCAGAGCCCTATGATCCCTGGTCAAAATATGTGCACTGTAAAGGGAACAGGCTGCCATTTGGAAGGGAATACGGTGTCATTTCAAAGGGAATACGGTGTCATTTGAAAGGGAATACGGTGTCATTTGAAAGGGAATTGGGTGCCATTTGAAAGGGAATAAGGTGTAATTTGAAAGGGAATACAGTGTAATTTGAAAGGGAATACAGTGTAATTTGAAAGGGAATACAGTGTAAT